>NW_023276807.1:169341007-169641007 GCF_003668045.3 Cricetulus griseus
TGTCTATCTATCTATCTATCTATCTATCTATATGTATATTATAAGATATTATTCATTCCTACGTATTTCTGAGGAGGATTGTCCTAGGACATCCATGGTGCTGTCCTGTTCACAGTGAATGATTTGAATTTATTACAGGTTCCCAGGTTCCTGGTGTTCTCAAAAAAGACATGTAGGGAACAACACCAACAGTGAGCTCTTTTAATCAAGTTTCTGAAAAACCGGAAAGCTTGGTGTCATGATGGCAAACAGCAAACAAACGTCTTCAGTGAAAGGCTGGGATGGGAGCTCACATTTGGGAAAGCCATTCACAAAGGATGTAACAAAGTAAATCAAATGAAAACAGAGACATGCCCAGGACAGGTGTCACTGCTCATATTTGATTGGATGATATTTTAGTAGCAGTACATTCTTGCCCTTCACTTCTGACACCAGGCAACAGATCGTTTCCTTAGAAATAGAAGAGTCAAGTGTAAGGCATTTTGGACATTTCTGGGAATGTATCCTTCAGGAGCTGAGGAATGCATGTGAGCATTTATCATCTCTCTCTGCCAAGACACGATAACTGATGGTAAAAAGAATAAACTCATAACCAAGACAGATATGGAGGGGAGGCCATTGGTGGATACGACACCTGATAGATGGGTGGGGAGTGGTAAATGAAAGTGAGGGCATAGGAAGCAGCTGCAGTGAATGTATCTCAGGAGGAAGAAGATGACCCCGAGCCCATGTGGACAGAGCCTCTTTGGAATTCAGCTTCAACTCTTTCTTCCTATCTCAGGGTTTCTGTTGCTGTGAAGAGACCATAACCACAGCAACTCATATAAGAAAAACATTTAATCGGGGCTGACTTATAGGTTCCCAGGTTTAATCTATTATTGCCATGGTGGGAATCATGGCAGCATGCAGGTAGACATGGTGCTGGAGAAGGAGTCGAGAGTTCTACATCTGGATTGGCAGGCAGCAAGAAAAAAAAAAAGAGACACTGGGACTGGCTTGAGCTTCTGAAACCTCAAAGTCCGTCCCTAGTGACATACTTCCACCAACAAAGCCATACCTCCTAATGGCTACTCCTTATGAGCCTATGGGAGCCATTGTCATTTAAACCACCAACTCCCTTGTCCCAGCTCTGCACCTAACAGTGCAGCACTAGATTGGTGGGAGACAGGGGCTCCCGTGCCATCTTTCCAATTCCCCCAGCAAGCCACGCTAGATTCCACCCTATAGCTACTACAATCCAACTCCAGCAGTTTTATCCCCAGGCTGAAACATCTCATATAAGAAGAGTTGAAGCAGCTGCCTTCAGAGGAGGGAATGCTGAGGTGCACCGTGGTGCTCCCCAATACAGTTCCTGTCTGGCATTTGCAGGCCTTCTGCCTGGGAACCAGCTCCCCCTCTGCTTGTCTGGAAGTGAAGCCATCCCAGCAGTACTCCACCTGTATCCTCAGACCTTCTAGATAGCATGATAATCCTCAGGACAATAATACTAAGATTCCATGGACCATAACAGATGCCACCCACCACCACCATCATCTTCTTCAAACACTTACCGAGTGCTTGGTGTCTTTATTTCCAGCATCCCTTGATGGCTTTAGAAGCAATTGCCCAAAGAGAGCATACAACCCTACCCCAACTGCCTCCCTTAGTGGCTCCTCTTCCAATATGTCTTCTCTTGGAGAACAGAATGGGTACAACGGGGCTTGCACTGATCTCAGCACACCACAGGCTTGTGGGTAGGTATGTAGAGGCACATAGACAAATTCATAGATCTACAAATGACAGATGTCAATAAATTGAAGTGGAGGTTATCTGCAAAGCGTGTCCCATTAGGGAGTTAGGTTTTATGTGTGTGACAGAACTCTGGTTATGTTTTTTTAATGCATGTTCTCATCAAAAATTTAAAGAATGACCATATAACTTAACAATGTGCATACACCAGCAGGAAAGCTGAGCCTTGAACAGATTCTTGCACATGCATGTCTCTAGTAGCAATGAATGCATGGCAGGCAAAAGGTGGAAATCACCTGCATGTCCTTCTGTGGCCGAGTGAAAAGAACAGCATGTTATGTGTGCATAGAGTGGGCCATCTCTCACCTTTTTATAAATGAGGGAGTTCTGCAAAGTTGATGACATTATGCTGAGTCAATGACAAATTCAGTAAGAACCCACCGCTAGCTGGCTGGAGAGATGGCTCCCCAATTAATAGTACTGGCCAGGTTTGATTCCCAGAACCCCAGTGACAGTTTACAACAATCCATAAATAACTTCAGGGAATCTGGCACTCTCTTCTGGCCTCCATGGGCACTCTATATAGTGCACTTACATACATGCAGGCAAAACACTCATAGACATCAATAAAACTAGATAAACCTTTAAAAATACACTTGTAGGAAGTACCTACAATGGTGGAATTAGTAGAAATACAAAGATTCTGGCTTGGGAAAGAGAGAATGGGCAATTATGGCCAATAAGGTACAGAGTTTCCATTTTGGAAGTTGAGAAATTCTGGAATATGAAGGTAATTAATGACAAAATCATACTTTTAAAATGACTGAATTACTACTACATTTTATATTGTGCACATTAGTCACTTTTTATAATATTTTGTTAACTCTATGAAAAATTTTCATATAATATACATTTATCATACTTACCCTTAGTTTTGATTCATCATACATCTCCCTATAGCTTCCTAACTTTGTGTCTTCTTTTCTTTTTTTCAAACACCCAACTGAGCCCAAATTTGGGTCTCCCATGTATTCACAGGTATGGAGTTGTGTTAGTTACTTTTGTATTGCTATGATGAAACATCAGGACCAAGGCAACTTACAGAATATAAAGTTTATTTGGGCTTACGTTTCCAGAGGGTTGGAGTCCATAACGGCAGAAACAGCAGGGTAGCAAGTGGCAGACATGGCAGCTGGAGCTGAGAGCTCACAATTTGAACCAAGAGGCTTTAAAACCTCAAAGGCCTCCCCAGTGACCTATTTCTTCCAGTAGGGCCACACCTCCTGAGCATCACCTAACAGTGCCACTAACTGGGAATCAAATACTTAAATTCCAGAGCCTCTGTGGAACATTTTCATTCAAATTACTGCAAGGGCCATTAACTGGAAAGTGGTTGATCTACCAGGGCCAACTGACTATCTCCATCACCTTTCCTAGAAACCATCAACTGTCCATCACTCCTTAGTTTAGGGTGGGGCTAATGAGCTCCAGCACTTCCCACTTCTGTGGCAGAGTACTGATGGCTTGATCTTGTACTGTTAGCCACAGTTGCTGTGATTACCTGAGTAACCGCTGTTTTGTAATGTCTAGAAACAGTTTGGCTCTGGTCCTCCCCACACTCTAGCTCTTAAAAATCTTCCTTTTCTTCCTTCCTTCCTTCCTTCCTTCCTCTTTCTCTCTCTCTCTTTCTGTTTGCCTGTCTTTCATTTTGTCGTTTTTGTTTTGTTTTGGTTGGTTTTTTGAGACAGGGTCTTACTGTAGCTATCTCTGGCTGTCCTGGAACTATGAAGATCAGGGTGGTCTTGAACTCACAGAGATATACCTTCTTCTACCTTCCAAGTGCTGGGATTAAAAGTGTGTGCACCACCACTCCTGGCTTAAAATCCTTCCTCCTTTTTCGAATGATTCCTGAGCTTTGGGGGAAAGTATGATGGAGACATCCCATTTGTAGTGAGCACTCCACAGATGTTTATTCTGTGCTTTTACCAGTTGTGACGTTCTGCATTGACCACCAACCACTACACAAAGAAGTTTCTCTAACAAGGTCTGAGAGTTGCCCTACTGTACAGGTGAATTTATAGGGAAGTTTGATCCTGTGCCCATTTAGCAGAGTTCTGCAACCAGGGCTTCTTGGCCAGATTTACATTGTCAGCCATGCGTTTCCACTGTCAATCCAATCAGAAAGCCATGAGGTACTCTTCTTGCTGCAGTGACAAAACACATGACAGAATCAATTTAAGTAAGGCAGGGTTTACTCTGGCTCATGGCAGGGCAGTCATTGCAACCAGGACACGGGGCAACTGTTCACACTGTAACCACAGTCCAGAAGCAGAGAGGTGTAAATGCTGATGTTCACACTTTCTCCTTCCCACCACCCCCAGGATCCCAGCCACAAAGGGTGGTTGCGCTCAGTGATGAAAAAGACCATCCATACAAAGATCATCGTTACTGAAGTGATATTCCACAACGGATGTGAGGTAATGGGACTGTTTCCCATCAGGACAATCTTCCATCGACTCCCAGTAGGTATAGAACACATCTGCCATGACAACCTTTCACATAGAAACAAGACCCTGGAGGAAAGACATCACCCTGTGCTGGGAGAACACCCCTCTTTCCAAAGTAAGGATTTCACCCAAAGAACTCTTAGTGTCTTCACTACCAGCAGTCTTTGCAAGCTTTAGAGACTAAAATGAGAGCCTTCTAGGTGGTTCTCTGGAGAAAATTCCTTGTCTAGTCAGCCAGGAAGTCAGAGTATACCAGTATCATTGAAAGTCTTACCCATAATATGTCTTGTTCAACCATCCAATGAAAGGAACACATCTGAAATCACAATATTAAGGGGTTCTTTCTCCCTCTGGCATTGTGACTATTTTGGTTTCACTTTCATATTAGATGACAACAAACACATATTTATATATACTTCTACCTGAGACAAACAAAGATTTCTTGGCCACTATGAGTAATTCATTCTTCATTTATTCATATTGCAACACATTTATTGAGAACTGGCTATGGGTATGAGATAGTAGCTAGTACTAGGAGATAAGGGACCACTTGGACTTTGAGTAGAAACAGAGATGACTCTAAGAGCATGTGAGATTTAGTAGATACAGAAAGAAGCCTTCTGGAGCCTCCCTTATCTGACTAAATGCAGAAACTTCTGGAAATGAGGCTGTCATAAATCCCATCTTCAGGTCAGCATCCCTTCTAGGAAGAAGACTGAATTAAACTGACATAAATCCCTCTGCAGGGGAGTTGACCATATCCAGAGAGAAGGAGGAAAGGCCACTTGCATTTGCATGAACAAACATCACCACAGACCTTCTTATGTTGACTTGTTCTTCTGAAAGTCCATTTGTCTCCAGTAGAGAAACTCACTTGCTCTCCCCAGGGAAGATGTTCCCCCACATCCACCATTCCCCCTTATTGTAAAGGTTATGGAGTTTCTTTTTTTTTTCTTTTTTTTCTTTTTTTTTTTTTTTTTTTTTTTTTTGGTTTTCCAAGACAGGGTTTCTCTGTGGCTTTGGAGGTTGTCCTGGAAGTAGCTCTTGTAGACCAGGATGGTCTCGAACTCACAGAGATCCACCTGCCTCTGTCTCCAGAATGCTGGGATTAAAGGTGTGCGCTACCAATGCCGGGCAAGGTTATGGAGTTTCTACCTTCATCATCTCAGAGAGTCCATTCTTTCTGTGGTCCTCACTCCCACCCCACCCCAGAGTAATACAAATTAAAAAGAAAGTCTTTCCTTTGACGAATCTACTTATCACCAATTTAATTCAGAAGCTCTCAAACACTGAACATAAGAGTCTATAATAAAAGTTTTTCTTTCTTGGAAGATGAGGACAGGGCAAGTCTCACTCTTGGGAGAACCTTTAGAGAATGCACTCAGAAAGAAAGAAATAATACATGGATAAATATCTAGAGATTGAAATTACTGCCACAGACCAGTCAGATGGGTTAAAAAACACTATGAACCCAGTAATCCCCAAGATGGGTGTACTACTGATGCCATGTCGCATGTATTGATGGGTGGGGGTTTTCCTACCAATCAAAGTCCCAAAAGGTAGGAAAAGTTGGAAAGTCAAGCCAATCCTAAGTTTATTCAAAGGGGACCATTTTATTAGAGTATAAAATAAAAACTCCAGGACAGGAAAGATATAAGCCAGGCTTCACAAGCCAAGCAGGTATAGAGGTCCATTGCATGGCAGAGTACCATGTGGTGATGTTGGTGGTAAGGGTTAAGAAAGAGTGAAACCTAACATGTTAGAGAAGCCCAAAATGTTAGAGAAAACAGCATGCTTAAAAAGATAGATAGAATGAAGTAATTCAGAAAAGCACACAGACCCCAGAGCAGCTATACCCTGTAACATTGCAGTAAGGGGCGGGGATGCTGAGAAGGGAAAGTAGGGTATGTCATTAGTGGGATGACTGTTACACCCATCTCTTTAGCATGGCTTAAAGTGAGTCTGCCTTCCTAAGAGTTGTTCCATCTTCCTTAGGGGTGATTGATGGGCCCAACTGGACTAATTTCCAAATTAATTCATTTGTGTTTTGGCTAGCATGGAATGCTGGGTATCTATCTATCTATCTGTCTGTCTGTCTGTCTGTCTGTCTGTCTGTCTGTCTATCTATCTATCCATCCATCCATCCATCTATCTCTATCCAGAGCAGATAATTTTGTCTTGATCAGAAGGAGCTAGCTTTACCTTAAGCAGAGTTTTGGGGTCACTTCTTGTGCATACAGGTTCTGATTGACTAACTCCTAAGCAGTTCTGTATTCCAAGCATCATCCTGCCTTGAAATCCCACCCAAAGAGGTGACATTTAAGGCAGTGTCTAAAATCACAGGAAAGAGCTAACTTTGAGGAAGTAGAAGAAATGCATTCCAGGTAGAGGAAGGAACTTATATGTTCAGGGTAGAAGGTCACTTTATGCAACATGGCAATGTCTGCCCCACAGGACCTCCAAGCCTCTGGGTGTGGGATATGAGGTTTTCAGGCTAATAAGGGAGATACCAAGTTACAAGACACCTAGGGATTAAGTCAGGTGCTCCATCCAGTAACTATGAGATAAGCCATTCAAAAGCCAGGAGCAGGTGATAGCTACTGGCTTCAAATAGAAAGTGGAATCTGCCAATCCTTGGTGATTGGTAAGGGGAAGAATCCTGGAGGTCTGAACACTGGCAAATTTGTGGATGAAGCTGAGTCCAGAAGCACAAAATTAAAAACCAAGGCATTTGGCAGCTTGTAGAATATGGCCCCCAAACATATCTAACACACAACTGTGTGTTAGCTTTCCTTTCTACAGGACGTCTTACAGAAACGTAGGGTCACACATTAATTTTTAGACACAAGAGAACATTGGAATGGCATTATCATCTGTCTTAGTTACTTTTCTATTACTATGATAAAACACCTTGACAAAAGCAACTTAAAGAAGAAAGGGGTTGCCAGGTGTTGGTGGCGCACGCCTTTAATCCCAGTACTCAGGAGGCAGAGGCAGTTGGATCTCTGTGAGTTCTGGGCCAGCCTGGTCTACAGAAAGAGTTCCAGGGCAGGCTCCAAAACAATATAGAGAAACCCTGTCTTGAAAAACAAAACAAAAAAAGAAAGGGGTTTGTTGTTGTTGTTTTCTTTTTTGGTTTTTGGATTCAGAGTTTCTCTGTTTAGCTCTTGCTGTCCTGGAACTCACTTTATAGATCAGGCTGACCTCAAACTCACAGAGCTCAGACTACCTCTGCCTCCCAAGTGCTGGGATTAAAAGCATACATCACTGTGCCTGGTTTGAAGGGTTTACTTTAGCACACAGCTCAAGGTGCAGTCTTTCATGGCAGAGAAGTCAAGGCAGCTGAGCCTGAAGCAGCTGCTCACGCCATCCACAATCAGAACCAGAGAGGAATGAATGTTTGCATGCTAGTACTCAACTTGTTCTCTCCATTTACCAGTTCAGGGTCCCCTGACCAGGGAATGGTCTCACATCCACTATTGCGATGAGTCTTTCCACAAAGACTAAAGTAATGATGATAATCCTCCACCCTTCCAGGTGAGTCTAGAATTTATCACATTGACAAAGCTAACTTTCATGCATCACTCACCAAGTGAGCACTGTCCTGACTCTAGAAAATGGCCCTAACATCCCGGCCCCTGAGTTACAGGTGGAACTACATTAAAGCGATGTCAGAGGGAAAAGCATTCAAAACCACATGACTCTCATAGTCTTGGAATTATGTCTGGCACTGTTTGCTGAGGACTTGGATTTATTTTTCTAAAGAGAATGAATTTTATGTCATCCTTGAGGAAATGCAGTATTTAAGGTTAACCTTATTACAGGAGGGTTCCTGGAAAGAGATAATAGAAGGCAACAGTTGGCAGATCAGAGCTGGAGGTCACTGTAATTAAGAAAGGAAAGAGTAAATGGAATGCAAACAATCCTATTTCACACTAAACAATTCAACGTGGGGAATCATTTTCACATAATGACTCAAGGGCAGATTACATCCTCAGATGGGCAGGCACAGCCCTCTTTGACTTCCAGTGTAGACACTGATGCATAGCTAGGAACAGTCTTGGGGCCTGCAGGCTGCTGAAATAAATTGTGTGAATCAATTTAAAATGCAGCCAGATGTTTTTGACTCTGAAAATAAAAAGGCATGGGATGGGGTGGGAGAAAGCCACAGATGGCCCTCAGAGCAGAACACTGGCCCAGGAAGCTTTCAACCATCAGGTGTACCTGGGTAATATGACATCTCATATCTTGCCATCTAGTAACTTCTTAATCACAGGTTCACTTTATGCCATCTCAATTTCCTATAAACTACTGCTGTCCAAACATACTAGCTTGCGGATTCCACATATAATCTATCCACAGATGGTGACTTGCAAACCCTTCATGACGTCTCACCCTGACCCTCTCCCTCTGCCTTGGGATATGACCATCTCTGTATGCAGTGGAGTGGATCTGAGCAGTATAATCTACCCAGCTATTAATCACTTGTCTTCTTAGTTTTCAGATCAACCATCATGGCACCACAATGTTTGTATTCTATTTGAAAAACCCAACTTTGTAAAGGCCTGAAGTTTACCGAGTTCAAGAGCAGTGATGCTGATAACTCAGACATGACTGAAGGAAGCCATGAAGTCCATCATAGGTCTGTGCACCTATGAAGAGAGAAAGACTACCATAAGGAAAATACTATGTAGAAAATGCCAGACCTCTAGTAAGGGTATGGAATCCATCCCCACATGTTAGAGGAGAATAGTGTCCTCCTTGAAACAAAGAAAGCATTTTTGGAAGACTCTTTAATTTTAAACTACTCTTAAAAGATTGAGTAACCTGATTTTGAACTTTACAAACCTCAAATGCTGGCTAATGAGAGGATATGATCCATGTGCCTACAAGAGCAAACAAGGGCAAACATTTTGGAAGTAACTTCAAAAATGTAAAAGCCTAGAGGCTGAAGGTTTTATGGGATTTTATAATAATATCATTGTTTTTTTTTTTTAAGAAAAGCTAAACTAAAGAGTTAGATTCCAGGATTTCTTTCTGAAGGAAAAAGGGATGGTAGAGAAGCAATTATTAATCTCTCGAAATATTTTACATTGCAATCAATTTTGGTTTATTGATACAAATTTAAAGTTATTTTTGTTGTGCTGTATGTATGTTTCTACTCTTGTTTGGGGTATTGTACTTATACATCACATTAAAAAATGTAATGAATAATTAAGACATACAGTTTAGTAGTTAGTCATCTATGAAAATCAAACATGTAGGCATATTAGGTATGTTTTCAAGGTTAAACAGATAAGTTTAGATACATAGTGGATCTTCAAACACTTCAAAGATCTACAGGATATGGCATTTAAAATATTTTAATAATGTAATGCTTTTCTTGACAAGGAGACATGTCTAATCCTGGCAGTGCCAATTTACTTCAGAGAAGATGATGGGCATCAAAGAAACTACATATGGAGTTTAATTTCTTCATGGCAAAAGCTAGCCACTGGGCAGAGAAACTGTCTTTGCTTCAATTGCTGACAATATGCTGTCCAAAGTGCATCAGCAGGACACAAAAGAAAGCAACTGCCAAACTTTGCCAAAACAAGATAGGACAGTCCTTCAAAATTCCCTGCTCCCCCCCCAAAAAAAATGTCTGTCAGATATAGTAGGCCTGTAGGCCAAGGTTGGATGTCCCAAAATTGCACAAGAACTTTGGGTGACTGTCCAGGCAGCCATATGTCTCTGTTATTAGGTACTATTATACCCTTCTGGGTTCTTTGATGGAGTTAAAATCTAAATAACTAGACTTAAAGTTGTTTTTAACTATGATAAGAGCTAAATTAGGCTAAAATAGATAATAGAGTATTTTCTATAATTTTTCCAATAAATGAACTATATATTGTAACTGCAATTCTTATTTGATAACTTTTGTTTTACATGGTTTTAATATGTTAAAGTTAAAAACTTTCTTTTTAATTAGATAAAAAGAGGGGAGCACTATAGAATAATTCTTTTATACACTGTGAAGATTTGTCACTCAGAATGGTTTAATAGAGGGCTAAATGGCCAATAGCTAGGCAGATAGAGGTTAGCTAGGACTTGTGGGGGTAGGAGTGGGAGCACTGGGAAGAAGGAGGGTGGAGTCACCAGTCAGATGTAGAGGAAGCAGGAGATGAACATGCTGTGCTGAAAAAGTTCTGCCATGTGGTAGAGCGTAGATAAGAAATATGGGTTAATCTAAGATGTAAGAGCTAGTTAGTAACAAGCCTAAGCTAGCAGCTGAGCATTTATAATTAAGAATAAGTCTCTGTGTGGTTATTTGGGAGCTGGCTGGTGAAACAGAGCTGAATGGCAGGACAGAAAACCCCACCTACAAACCTATCAATAACAATGAAAGCTAGGGCTATGTGTACTTGACTGGCATGCTTGAGGCTCTAGGTTCAGAATGATTAAGTAGGGATAGAGATTAACTAGGGATGGTGCCTGGGCCTGTAATCCTACATTCTGGAGGTTGAAGCATGAGGAATACCTCTTTCAAGGACATAGCTATAGCTAATATCAAATCAGCCAAGACTATATAGCAAGGTATTGTCTCAAGGAGCAAAGGGGATAAAATAGTTTGCAGCTAATAAAAAAAAAAGGTACTGAAGAAAATATTTAGGACTTTGGAAATTTATTGATGAACCATTAAGTGAAAAGCAGCGAGCCAAACATCATGTATATCTGAGTCCATTTTTTGATGAAAGAAACATATTTTCTCATTGGTTTGACTGTCTGAGAGACAGAAAGAACATGTATCATTAATGATTATTTACTCATGCTATAATTAAGAATTCTATGCTTTCTTTTGCCTTTTTCTCATATGCATTTTCCACACCAAATAGATGTAAACTTATATAACTGTTGAGGAATATTTTAAGTATGTAATGATGTCACATTTATTTATGCTGCAGAATATTATTAACTGTGTAAATGTGTGTTACATTTGTCTCTGCTGCCTTTGTTAACAAATGTAACAATGTGTTACATTTGTAACAATGTAAAGATTGCTACATTTTATGTTGCATTTGTTTAAATTATGTAATGATATATTGCTATTTCACGTTGCCTGCCTAAGGCACCTGATTGGTCTAACATAAAACTAAACAGCCAATAGCTAAGCAGATAGATGGGGCTGGTGCCCATAGAGAATAAGTAGGAGGAAAAAGAAGAGATGAGGGAAGGAGAAGAGAATGAGGGAGAAAGAAAGGGACATACCTAGGGCCAGAAGCCAGGCAACCTCCTGCCAGCAGACACAAGAAGCAGTAAAAGTAAGATATACAGAAGTAAAGAAAGGTAAAAAGTCCCAAGGCAATATGTAGATGAAAAGAAACAGGTCAAATTATAAGACATAGCAAGAAAAGAGCCTAAGCTAAGGCTGAGCATTCATAACATTAAGTCTCTGTGTCATGATTTGGGAGCTGGTTGGTGGCCCAAAAGAAAAAGCCTGCTACATATAACCAAAAAATAAAAGTATTTAAGTGAGGGCTTTTAGAAGAAGGTGTGGATGTGGTTCAAATGGAAATGCAGGCAAGGACTGGGAAGGTGGCCATGGAGCTGGTCTGTGAAGGAGAGAAAGGAAGAGACGCCGGGAGATGCCTCCACTGGTAAAGTGGCTGCTGCACACACATGAGGTCCTAAGGTCAATCCCCAGCAGGCACATTAAAGCCAAGCATGGTTAGATGTGTGTAACACAGTGCTGAAAGAGGCAGAAGGATTCCTGAAGCCCAGAGGCCAGACAGCCTAGTTGAATCCATGAGTACAGGTAAGGAAGAGACACTGTCTCAAAAAATGAGGTGAAGAGAAATCTAAGAAAGACTCCCAATGCTGACTTCTGCCCCACCCCACAGACACAAGCAAACACATACAACTCATAACCAATATACCATTGAAGATTGAATATACCATTGAAGATTGAAGATTGAAGATTCAATCACATTGAAGACCCCTATGCACACACATGAAAACAAGACATACCAAAAATCTAGCATTTATCTCTGTCATGAGAGTCTTAGCATGCCTTTGAGTAGTCCTACTTCACAAAATAAGTATTTATGGCCCTCAGCAGCTGTGGGGTCAAACAACTGCCAACAAGGAAAAAGGTGTGTGGGGGAAGGCGTGAATGTTCGAGTGTACCTGTGTGTGTGTATGTTTGTGTGCATGTTCATGTGTACTCATGCAAGTGTGTGTGTGTGTGTGTGTGTGTGTGTGTGTGTGTGTGTGTGTGTGTGTACACATTAATTTCTGTGAATATGGTGTGCACTTGCCACAGCTGATGTGTGGAAGACAGAGGACAACCTCAGGTGTCCATCACCACTTTCCACCTTGTTTGAGACAGGTTCTCTTAGCTGTTTTTCTGCTTTGTGCATCAGGCTACCTAGCCTATGAACTTCTGGGAATTCTCTTGTCTCAGCCTGCCATCTCCCTACAGGAGTGCTAGGGCTACAAACACCCTGGCTGCTGCGTCCAAAGCATACATGGATTCTGGGAACTAGAACAGAGGTCCTCAAGCTCAAATCACAAGCAATCTTAGCCCCTAAACCATCCCCGGGCTAGCAAATATAGTTTATTAGCATCTGTAATCAACACTTTTCTTGATATCATTACTGAAACAAGTACATGTAACCCGTTACAGAAGGTCTATATTATATTAGGCATTATAAGAGGTGTAATGATGGTTTTTTTTTTTTAATACTGGGAAAAGTACCTCAGTCACATGCAAGTACTATGCCATTTTATGTCAGGGACTTGAACATCCCACAGATTTTGACATTCACAGCAAGTTCTGAACCCAATTCTCCATGAATTCAAGGGCTGACTTTAGAAAGTGGCCACAACTCTTAGGGTTTTTTTGAGGGTGGGGGTGGGGGACAAGATGAGAGGAGGTACTGGATCTTCTCAAACTGAAATTACATTACAGGCAGTTGTGTACCACCGTGTGGGTGCTGAGAACCAAACCAAGGTCCACTGAAAGAACAGCAAGTTCTCTAAAAACTCAGCCACCTCTCCAGCCTCCAACCTGTACACTGTAGCGAATACCTCTGCCCTGTGGAACTCATGATTCTTCCTGTTTAAAGAAAAGGAGGGAGAGGAAGGGGGAGGGAGGAAGGGAGGGAGGGAGGGAGGGAGGGAGGGAGGGAGGGAGGGAGGAGGGAGGGAGGGAGGGAGGGAGGGAGGGGAAAAAAGAACACCCAGGAGGAAATTCAGTCAGTATGTTGACTAGATTTGAAAAGACTTAAGACACTACCTATACCTCTGGATACTCAGTAGAGACAGGCTTCATGGGTGGAATTTGGATCTTTTCTATAAAACAGTGAAGCCCCCCCACTCCCTGATTCTGTAACCTAAAACCAGATACTTTAAAAAAGAAAAATCCATGTGATAGCTTTCCTCCAGGAAAGCTGAGGGAGGGGGCATAGCAGAAGGCTGACTCTAGTCGCTGGAAATGAGAAGTTGATACCTGGTTTAGGAACTTCTTAAACAGACCTCAGGCTAAAGCCCCTCCTGTTATTTCTCCCTTTCACACTCTGTCATTTCCTGTCCCTTGAAATCCTAGCCTACCACCCTTGTCGCACTGGAACATAAGCTGAGTCCTGACCCACTTCCGGAGTCACACTTTCCTGTGAACCCCTGTCCTTCTACTCACTGATTTGTCCTTTTCATTTTCATTCCAAGGCCGCCAATTAACAAAGAGAGTGGATGGGGGCTTGTTCCTCCCTGGCAGAATGAAAAGATGACGTCCTTTCCTTTTCTTCTGGGATTTCTATTCTGAATTGTCTCAATGTTTTTAATTTACCTTTTAATGTCATTTATAGGAAAGACAGATTTTAAACTTTAATTATTAACATTCATTGCACCATTTATCATTATATTGGACAACACAGATTTCAGTACTAAAAAAAAGAGCATTTAATTTATTAAAAATCACTGAAATTATGCAATTTTGTAGCTCATACATGCATTTTATTCTTACAAGAATAACAGAAACATTTCACAGAACTGCCTCAGTTGTCCCTTATCTATTGATATATGCATGTTGGTTTCCACAAGCGTTAAGGACTGCAAGGACCAGAACTAAAAGTTAGTTGATCTTTCCTTCCTCCCTCCCTCCCACACCTGTGCTCCCCACTCCACCCCAACCCCACACATACCCTGCAGTCCAGCATTAAGAGGCTGGCTGATACAGAAAGAAATAAAGAAAGCTATGACAGAATCCCTGGGTCCTTTGTGTTTCGTAGGATGTTGCCCAGTGACAGAAGCAGATTCTGGTGTGAGAGGGATGACTTCTCAGCCCCCGCTGACTCAGTGTAGCTGTAACGTTGCTTAGCCAGTGAGAGATTTGAGTCTCACTAGCTCACATCCCCAGTGGGTCAGCTAGAATACATTCTCCTATGGCATCCAACTCCATACGCAAAGAAGAAAAAAAAGAAAAATGACAGCAAGGGGCAGATCCAGTACTGCCCCTGCAGCCTGTGTTCATGCCAAGGTCTGTCCCCGCCTGTGTCCTGACAGAACACATCAGAAGCATGCTTTGAAGAACATCAGATGAGGACAGCAGCCCTTGAAGCTGAGCATGTGATTTTCATGATACAGTTCACACAGCGCGCACTCAGCCTTGCCCACTTCTTGCAGTACATTTTAATACAGAACGCCACATAAAATTTGATGAAAAAAATGAAAAATCATGTCAAAAAGAATTTTATGTAGTATTAAAAAGACCAGTCCCACAGTCTGGAGACAGGGCCTGGCTATTAAGAACATTTGCTGTCCTTCCAGAGGACCCAAGTTCAGATCCCAGCATCTATTTGAGGCATCAGGTGACTCACAACCACTCGTAACTCCAGTTCTAGGTGACCCAACACACTCTTCACTTGCACATAAGTGTCATACACTCATAGAGGTATAAATTCAATCATTAAAAATCTATAATATAATGTATGGAACTAGGAAAGTAAACAAAAGGGGCCAAGCCCCTCGGCCTCCCTTTTCTTGGCTGTTGAGAAGCATAAAGGAGAGAAAATCACTCTGTCACCTCTTCACTCTACCATGTGAAAAATTGCAACACTTGTGCCATGAAAAATGGCCATTGATACCTAGGTTCAGTGTTCGGTGGCACTGGGGACCATGGACGATATCTGGGCAAAGATGAACTCTGTCCCTCTGCTCAAGGCCAGCTGCTGACTGCCACTAGTAACAGTGAACCCTACACTGCTAGTACCTCCAGGTTTTCAATATGAAAATCCAAGCTCTCTGTGATGCATCCCAATTGTTTAATATTGTTGGTTAATTAAATTTAATTTTACGTCAGGGACCTTAACACAAAATAACACACCACCAAAGGGACAGCACAAACCAAAGACAGAAGCTCAGTGGATGTTGTTGGGAAAACTGGTTCCTCACATGAAGAAAAGCAAGGCTGAATTCAGAAAAGAACACAAATGGATCCTGGGGTGTGGGGGGTTCAATGGGAGAACATATGTTTAGCATGTGGGAGAGCCTGAGTTCAATCCCTGGCACAAAAACAAAACAAAACAAACAAACAAAACCTGAATCCTGATATGACTCACCATATATAAAGAATGCAAAAGCTAATGCAATCAAAGTAACAGGAGAAAATAAAGGAAACTATCTCTGTGACCTAAGCATAAAAAAAGAACTCTTCAGCAAAACTCCAAAAGCACCACTCAGAACAAATGGATGGATGCAGTTACAAGTCACCATAAACAGAGCAAATAGGTCCAACAGCTCAGGGGATGCTTGCCGTGTCTACCAAACACAGGATTCATGCACAGACTAGGAATGGAATGAGAGACACATACAAAGATACTCTATAAAAGGAAATGAAATTGGACTATTGATTTATAAAATATATTTTCTATCAATATCTTCCAATATGTTTTAAATAAAATGTATTGCTCAGCCCTTTTACATCTTTCAAATCTTTTTTTTTTTTTTTTTTTTTTTTTTTTTTGGTTTTTCAAGACAGGGTTGTTTCTCTGTGGCTTTAGAGGCTGTCCTGGAACTAGCTCTTGTAGACCAGGCTGGTCTCGAACTCACAGAGATCCACCTGCCTCTGCCTCCTGAGTGCTGGGATTAAAGGCGTGCGCCACCAATGCCCGGCTACATCTTTCAAGTCTTAAATCTACAAAATTTTATGCATGTTTTATGTTCATGGCATGTCTTAATTCAGACTAGCCATACTTCAAGTATTGAAAAGCCACATTTGACTAATATATACCATGTTGGAAAGGTCTGAATAGAAGACAAGTTCCTTCCAATCAGTAATAATAATAATTTTTTTTCAGGTATAATCACACACCTTTAACCCCAGCACTCAGTAGGCAGAACCAGGCAGATCTCTGTGAGCTCAAAGCCAGCCTTGTCTACAAGGCAAGTTCTAGGCCAGCCAGAGCAACACAGTGAGACACTGTCTCAAATAATAATAATAATAATAATAATAATAATAATAATAATAACAACTTGATGTCAATTTTCACATGAAAATGAACAAAGACATGAACAGGCAAGTTGTATGTGAGTGATATTACTGTTAAGAAGAGAGGCTCAAAATCACTATTAATTAGAGCTAGTGAGATGGTCCAAGTCTGGTGCCCTGAGATCCCTGGACCCACATCGTGAAAGGAGAGAACACTCCCTCCTACAAGATGTCCTTGGATCTCCACATGTGCACTATGGCCATGGCATGAGCACCTACACATCTCTCTCTCCCTCTCCCTTCCCCCCTCTCTCTCTCTCTAATAAAAATTTTATAAAAATTATAAAATCATTATTAGTTAGAAAAGCATTGTGTGAAATCTATGTATCTAGAAAAATCACAACATGGGGTATGATAAGCGTTTGTGGGGATATTGGTATAAAGATTTCTTTCTCATTTGCCATGGGGAGGCAGACAAGTACAGACACTGTGAAAGCTCATTGCGTCAAATTAAATGGATGACAACAATTAATTTTGTTGTAAACATTGATCTTACAGAACTATTTGTAAGGCTCAAACATTTATTTTTGTTTACCACCTTCCTTAGTGTGATGGTTAATATTATCAACTCAACAGGATTTAGGATAATCAAAAAACAAAAAAAAAAAACTTAAAGTCAAATCTTTGAGTTGAGTTTCTAGATGGGGTTAATGAGACAGAAAGACCCACCTAAATGCAGGCAGCACCTTTTCCTGGGCTGGGACTCAGACTGAACAAAACGAAGAAGCGACAGAACATGCTGGTAGTCTCGGCTTCCTGAGGTCTCATGTGGCCATCTGCCCCACCTTGCAGGCACAGTGTGTTGAAATCCTCAAACTGGGAGCTGAATAGCCAGCTCTTCTTCCCTCAGGTTGCTTTATTTGGGATAACTGATCACAACAGTAAGACAAGCAACTTATACAACCACTGAAAACTTAGGAGAACAAAGATTTTTGCTTTAGTTTTCTTTGTCTTGTAGAGTTCAGGGCAGGCACTGCTTTCAAGAATAAAACATGAAGTGCAAAGTGATCACCCCCACACTGTGTGTCCAGTGCCAGAAAAGGTGGAATTAACACAGTCTAGCAGCCTAGACCAACTGTGATACTCTGTCCATTCTAGATTTCCACATGGCATCTTGGCCATTTCAAACAGAAAGTTAGTTAATAGGCTACTGCAAAGAACAACATTGTTACATTTTTTCCACACTAAATCAGAGCATGTCTACACACAGGAAAAATTCCCTCTCCACACCTTCAGATCCTCTTGGGTTATGCCTTTGCGAGAGGTTTATTTTTTAAAAAAGAAGAATAAGAGAAGAAGAGGAGGAGGAGGAGGAGGAGGAGGAGGAGGAGGAGGAGGAGGAGGAGGAGGAGGAGGAGAAGAAGAAGAAGAAGAAGAAGAAGAAGAAGAAGAAGAAGAAGAAGAAGAAGAAGAAGAAGAAGAAGGAAAGCAAGGGAGCTGTAATAGATGTAAAGCCTTTGTTCTCCTGCCCACATTTAGGCATTTAATAACAAAGCAAGCAGTCTCAGCAAGACACAAATCACAGCTTTCTTCTGGTCCTGAGTGTTGAAAGTGTTAATGCTCAGTTTCTAGTTTGTATGTTATGAATTCTTGCCTTTTCCCTTTCTCCCCATCGCTCTGATGAGATATCGTGAGGAGATCACTTGAATACTTAACTTCATTTTCTCAGTTCTTTTTGGCCATCCATTCCTTGGCAGGCTTCACCCTCTTTGGTTATAAGGGCCCACTCCACATCACCACATCTCCTTTCCACCCACTATTTCATGAATCAAGTGTTAACTAACTCTGAAGCAAAACAAATCCATCTGGAAATTGGCATTTCTACAGCATGCTTTTAAAACTGCTGTTCATCATTCTCAGTATGTACACATGTGTGAAAAATTCCGAATATATTTAAGCATGAAGTACTGGAAAGATTAGGTGCACATTTACAAGCCAGACTGCTTGCCACAAGGGGAGGGCATATTTTTTAGGGTGATGAGGAACTGGCACACACTTAAATCAGGTACGCTAAATATTTGACCATTTTGACTGAACACTATTAGAATGAACGTATTCTATACTCTCTATTTACCTAAGGATTGTCTCCCAATTGCAAAAAGGGTTACTGTTGCACCAAGTCCACAGATCCCTTTTTCTTCATTAGTTAATTCAGCCTTGCTTTTTTTACAGGAAGACTTAAGGTAGCATATAAACAATTTGATGGAGTGGATTATCTATGGAAAAATCTCTTTCCAAAGCTGATTCCCTAATTCCAAACACGTGACATCAGTAAAAATCACATTAAAGTCATGTTTCTCAGTCAGCAGCATCCTTTGAGTGTCTGTTGGGTACTACACTCTGCTCAGTGTACTTTCTTTTTCTTACTTATGCAGCAATTACTTTATTTTACTTTTCAACTTTCTTTTTATTTATTCTTTGGGTCTTTCACATCTCACATCTCAATCCCATTCATTTACTGTCCCTGTGTGTCTGCCCTCTGCCTTTACAGCACCCCAATAAGATTTAAGAGAAAAAAAAAATAAGAGAAAAGGGAAAAATCTCACCATGGAAGCTGTAGTGTGATACACTGAGTCACAGTAAACCCTTTTGTCCATATATTTTTACTTACAAGTGTTCATTGCAAAGAGTCATTGGTCTGGTTCGAGGCCTCTAGTTTCTGCTATACTATCAACTGCTTGGTGTATTTTACACACATTTTTTCATTTAACTCTTCCAATACTGAGATCATATACCATTTTTATTTTCCTTCACAGATAGGAGAAATTAGCTTTGGATAAGCAGAGTGGACAACTACACTTAACTTGTAGCAGATGGAGCTGGTACTGGGCAACAAGCCTGTTCTAGAAAATCCTCTTACGGCTAACCCTTTCCAATACTTTCCTGATAAGAGGCATAAAGGTTCTTGGTCCATCCCTTTGGGTTCAGGTGACCCACTAAGTGATTATCTAGGGAGATAGATGACCAAGACTGAACGGACAAAGTAAAAACTGTGTGATGATCTCCTGTTGCTCATATTGGAGAGGAGGCTGTCAGTGAAACATAATGAACTATCACCTACTGCTGGGGCCCAGCATTCCAGCTAGACTTCAAGACAGTGACCATACCTATTTTATTAACTTGTTCTATCTCCAGTCCATTACATATGACTGGCATCCAGTAGATGGTCATTGAATGTTTATTTGTACTTGAGTTAATACACCACTGGGCGACCAACTCAGAGAAGAACTCATCTGTGGTTTTTGAATGAGAATGACCCATGTAGGCTCATATTTTTGGTCTCCAGTTAGGGATGCTATCCGGGGACTTTTAGGAGGCATGGCCTTGGTGAAGGCAGACATTAGGGCTTAAAGACATACCATTTTGTTGGCTGACTCTGCTTCTCACTTTTATGTATGTGATTCAAGATGTGAGCTCTCAGCTCCCTGCTCCAGCAACATGTGTACCTGCTGCTATGCCTCCCCACTGTGATGGTGATGGACTCTTATTCACCTGGAACCATCAGCCCAAATAAACCCTTCCTTCTAAACATTGTCTTGGTCATGGTGTTTTATCACAGCAACATAAAAGCAACTAACACTCCATCTAACAGGGTGAGAATCTATAAAGAGATGCTGTCTCCAGGAATCAAGACACATAATAGAGCACAAATGATAGGTCACTTCCAAAGTACCCCTAATGACTCCCCCATAATCATGTCTTGTGGAATACCCACCCTTTGAGTGCAGGCCAGATTTACCAGCTAATCGTAACAGATAGCATATGGCATAAGTGATAGGATGCCATTTCTAAAATTAAGTAATAAATAGACCGCAGCTTTTGAATTATTCTCTTCTTCCCTTTCAGTTCACTATTGTCACATCATGTGGACACTCAGGCAGCCTATGGAGTGGTCCATATGGTCTAACAACTAAAGCCACAAGCAACCACCCAAGGAAACTTAGCAGATTTTCAAAGGCCTGTCAACAGCCACGTCAGGGAGCCTGGAAATGATTTTCCATCCCACCATATGAGTCTAGAAATGACAGCAGCTCCAACTATAGAGAGGATGACTCAACCTCACAAGATACCACCTCAGCCAGAAACCCCCAAAGAACCCATGCCCATGTTCCTCACACAGAGAAACAGGGGCATAAGAAATGTTTGGAGTGTTAAGCTGCCAGACTGGGGGACAATTTGTTATGCATCGATAAATTGCTCATCACTCCCTTCATAACATCCATGTATATTATTTCTTACTTCCTGGCTTATCTCCTCATAGCAACGGGCTATAACAAATTCTTAAAATAGAAAAGGACCTCATGCAGGGACAGCAAAGGAGTGAGGATAACTGGGAACACTGAGTCTCACTCCATATAGTTATATTTTTGAAAAGGGAAGAAAGGTAGGCATGGAGAACACAGCTATTAGCCCTCTGGAAAACCCATATAGCTTCTCCCAGTTTTCTTAGCACTGTGCTTAGGTGATATATAAAGTAAGCAAGGTTACACAATATGAAAGGGAATCCCAAGTAACAATGTCTTAAAGGAAAAGAATGCTGTTCTCTGTCAGGTAGGAAGTCACTTGAAAACGGCTCTGGCATACCTATGATGCCATCTGAAACCCTGTTCTTTGTATCCACAGTCAAGAACACCCATGACAGGCAGTGCCCCTTTCATAGTCCAACATGGCTATGTGATTTCTAAGTTTACATCATCATCCCATCAGTGGATGGAGAAAAAAACAAAGAAGGGCACACCTATCCTTCCCAGAGCCCAGGTGACCAAGTCTTATTCACGCAGCATAACTAGCTGCAAAGGAGGCTGTGAAGTGCCTAGCTACTATAAAATGCTCTGGTATTAGAAGGAAATTAGAGAACAGATAGTCAGAAAGAACTACTCAGGACCCTGAAATAATGATGGGTTATGTCTCAGCCAAACCACTGTAAGCTAAAAAGGTCTTAAGTCACACATATGTTGTCTGTGTCTACCCCGCTTAGCACCATAGCTTGGCCCATGGTACACTGCAGTGTCAATTATGCACCCCTGTGGCTATGAGGAGCCTGGGAACCGTGTTTGCTGTTGCTGTAGAGCACAGTGCCCATGAGAGGGGATGGTACCACATATCACTACATGTTTTCATTACATGTATCCAGGACAGGATCAAAATTCAAACTGGCAAGTGTCTTTCCTGCCGAACAAACATTGCTTTTCACCATCAGAGTTTAAAAACCATAATTGGAAAATTAATAAGTCAAACCATTGGAGGCCATCTGGAGTAACCTATGATCCAGATAATAAGACTGACAGAGCCCCAGAGGGCTTGCCATTCAAAGATATCCCTGATGTGTACCACCTCACATTTCCAGGTTTATCCCTCTTCTTTCAATCCTTCAAAAGACTGTACTCTCCTCTATGCCTTCCATCTTTAATCTTATTGTCATGTTGCTCATGCTGATGAGGCTCAACCAGCTACCTGGAATAAGTGACTCTAGTATCACATTCACTGTTACTCTGTTCTCAGATCTCTCCCCTGAAAACCCATAGTCTTGATTTATACCTTTATGTAAGTTATAGCTGTGTTCAAGATCCTAAGTGCTTGGCAGTGTGTCTCAGATGTCGTCTTTGTTTTCATTACATGTATCCAATGTCTACTACATGCTTGGCATTGTTCGAGGCATTGTAGCATAAAAGGAAAGTCCTGATCCCTTACCTCTAAGAATTAGGGGGAAAGGAACCATGAAATACGAGTATCATGATATAAATAATAAAGAACTAGAGAAGCAATGCATACAGTGTGATAAAAATCCTAAACCTAGTTTGGTATGGTGATGTCAGCCCTTTATCCTTGAGTGCTTAGGAGGCAGAGGTAGGCAGATCTCTGTGAGTTCCAGGTCAACCTGGGGAAAGATCAGTTATCTACAAAGGCTCAGAGGCGGGGAGGAAAAAAAAACCAGAATACAGCTTTTATGATAAAAGAAGCAATTTGGTATGACCAGAATTTAGTATACAGAGTTAAGAAATTAGAGGATCCCCATCAACACTTGAGGCAGGTGAGAGAACTGGCCCTGAGGTCATAAGAGCGAGACAACTGTCCCTATCCCCCACCATCTGCAACACTTGGGAGAACAGGCCCTGCCCCTCATCTGGGTAACATAATAGAGCCAACTCTGTTGGTGAAGGTGTGGGTGAGCCAGCCCCAAGGGAGAGCTGTGTCTACTACTTGTCTACTGCTTGTCTGTTATGCAGTGGTGTGGGTTGGGGAGAGTTGCCACCTTACCCCTCACCCCTTACCACCTGCAACAGCCAAGAGAGCTGACCCTCCCCTGTACCAGCTGCAGCACTCAGGAGAGCAGGCCCTGTTCCCCGCCTAGACAGCACAGCAGAGTTGGCCTGGTGGTTAGAGGTGAGGGTGAACCAGCCCCAGTGTTGTGAACAAGGGAGAGCTGTCCCCATTCTTCATCTGACATGTAGCAGCGTTGGCAGAGGAGAGATACCCACCCTTATCCCCCCCAGCCCAGCCCCCCAACTCCCACTCCATACCCCTCCCACCCCAGTCCATCAATACTTGAGACAGGTGGACGAGCTGGCCCTGGAGTCATAAAAGTGAGAGAGGGATGTCCCTACCCTCACCAGCTGCAGCACTCAGGAGAGTGGCCTACCTGGGCAACACAATAGAACTAGCCACAATAGAACTGTAGGAGAGCCAACTCTGAGAACTTGAAAGCAGAAGAACTGGTCCCACCCCTTACTCATT
Source organism: Cricetulus griseus (assembly GCF_003668045.3). Lineage (NCBI taxonomy): Eukaryota > Metazoa > Chordata > Mammalia > Rodentia > Cricetidae > Cricetulus > Cricetulus griseus. The sequence goes on from NW_023276807.1 coordinate 169,364,504, forward strand.
GCTGCAAGAGGTGAAATAGCCTAGGCAATGCTGGAGAGCTCACCCTGTAGGTGAGGACAGAAGAGAACTGGCAGCCAGACCAACCATTCAGCTTTCCAGGAACAGAACCAGGGTTATGACTTGGCCAACCCCAATATCCACCCTTACCCCAACATCCACCCTATCTATGATCTGCTGGAGCATGTAAAGGGACCTGACCCACAGACCCAATGTTACAGGATCTCCACAACACAGGGCAACAACAGGATATCCAAGCAGAGTCCCAGCAAGGGCCCAGTATCAATAGTGTAGTAGAAACCAGAGGCCTCAAACAGGCCAATGATGCTACAATGAACCCTTAAAAGTAAAGATATATGGACAAAGGGTTTATTGTGTGACTCACTGTGTCACACTACAGCTTCCATGATGAGATTTTTAATTTTTCTCGCTGTTATAAAATTTATTTTTGTTTGTTTGGTTGTTTTTGTTGTTGTTGCTGCTGTTTATTCTTTTCCTCTTTTGTCATAAATTTTGCTTTATTTAGGGGAATGCAGGGGCAGAGGGCAGAAGTCAAGGGACAGGGAAATTAATGGGATCAAGATACATGATGTAAAAGACACTTGCAATAAATAAAAAGAAAGAAAATAGAGGATCGTGTTAGAGGTAGATATGTGTCCCAAATTCAGTAAAGAACTACCTTCAAATGTGACAGATCCTCTAAAGGAGTTCCTTAAGTGAATGAAAGTTTATTTTTCTAATCAAACAATGGTGTCTAAGGCATGCCACTTAGGACTGGTATAGATATCACAGACCCATGAAGGATTTGGGGAACTTCTACTGCACTATAGACCCTCTCTGTCCCTTGTGGTCACAAGATGATGACTCCACCTTCAGTGTCTTGTCTCCATACCAGACACGAAGAAGAGAAATGCATGCAGGAAGAATTAAGTTCCAGGGAGCTCTGCTTACATCTCTGTGAAGTCCATTATTTTTAATTAGCCAAAACTGTGCCCTGTGTCTCGATACTGGTAAGAATAGTTGCAGCAGGGCCATCACTGTCTTTAACTCTGTAATAAATCAGGAAGAAGGGATTGTGTGGGTGTAGCCAGATGGAGTGCTTTCTTCTCACAGTCATGAGCCTAACTACAGCTTGACGAACATCCCTCTGTCATGGAGAAAGAATGGGCCTAGTTCAACCAAGGGGCAAGGAACTCGCCAGATTTGCATTTAGAAAACCCTAATGCTTAAAAAAAGAGATTAGGAGTAAGAGAAGGACAAAGCTGGAGACAAAATGATTACTGTCAAGAGTCTGTGTGGGAAGGGCTGGACCTCATAGAATGGTCATGGGTGAACAAGTTTATAGTGGATTAATCTATACCCCTCACACAAAACTACTGTCCAACAACAACCTCAAAATATAGTGTTATTCAGAAAGTCTTTGAGGGTGTAATTAAGGTAAGGATCCAAATGCCAGATCTTGATGGGTTGAAATTTAATGAGAGATTCTTCAAAAATATAAGAGGATGCAAAGAGACACAGAAAGACCTGTGAAGACTGGAGCAAAGACTTGAGTGATGTACCCACAAGCCAAAGAACATCAAGAATGTCTAGCAAACACACAGCCCTCAGAAAGAACCAAGGAACAGTTCTCCCTCAGAAGTTCCCAAAGGAATTGACCTCACAAACTTCTTGATTTTGGACTTCTAGACACTTGACCTAAGAGAAAATTAATTTTCTCTGTCTTACAGCCATCCGGTTTATGCCCATTTGTCATAGCAGCTCTAGATTATGGATTCAAGGACTGAAAAACTCTTCATCGATAGGATGAATGAGAAGGAGCAAAGATTCCTTGGCTTCTGCTTTGGCTAGCTGAGCACATGACAGTGTGTTCACAGAGGTAGGAACATGAGGAGAAACAAAAGGGCTAGAGAAAAGGACTGGGTATACAGTTTGCTTTGGAAGCACCCGAGGAACCTTCAGGGGACAAGCTGTGATGAAGACTCAGAAGCCTTAGCACAGACCCTGTCCTCAAGTTGCCTAACCTTTTGTTTCATAGAGATGAGTCTCTTATACAGAAAAGAATTCAGGAACATGACCAGAGAGTTTGAGCAGAAATGTGGAGCAAATCTATTTCAGGAAACTTGAATTAAAGGAAATTAATGTGAGGTGGACAAAATGCCCCCTATTTCCATGTTAACAAGCAGGTTTCTTCTGTTACTTTTAAGAATGGGCACAAGCCTACAATAGCCTCTGACTAAAGTGGGTGTTCTAGTTCAGAGACCAGGTCTATCATATACAGAGATGCTCAAAAATGTTAGAGGTAGAAACATGTCTTATTCAGTCTCCTCCCACACAGAGGGAGAGTAGGAAGTAGTAGGTAATTTTCTCAAAATCAAGACCAAGTTAGATCCCAACAATAGTTTCCTGAAACTGACATCATAAAGTGTATTATGGGAAAAAAACTCATCTGAAGGAAATGAGATGAGGCTTGATCTATAAAAGTCAAATGATGAGAAAATAAGCAGATGAAAATGTCAATCTTAAGAAATGAAACACTTGGCTTCAAATCCAAATGCCACCCATGCATTTTAGTGAGGAAGCTTTGCTTTGGGTTTGAGGGGAACCCAACAACAAAGTGGTTGGTTGGCATCATTGACAAGGTCCATTGGTAGTAATGACTTTGGATGTGGTTTGAACAGGGTTCCAGTTTTTTTTTGTGCTGTTTCCCAGGCTCAGCCCTTTTAGTGTCACCCCTAGGCTGGTTTGCCAGGAAAGCCACATGTCTGGTCTATCTGCCTGTCTGGAACACAGAACTTCAACACAGGGCCATATCAAGATGGGAAGGTGGAGCTCTCCCCTGTTGTGGTGAGCAATAAATAAGGAGTGGCGCTAAGTACCGAGAAATTTAAAACAATGGTAAAACCGACAAAATTGAGTCCATAAGCATCATGACTGCACAGTGGTGACCTGAAAAGTCATGGAGAAAATGTTCTTTCCACCAAGCCAACTGTGGTACCCAAGAGCCACAATAACTGGCCTAGATGATGCCATGAAGGGTGGGTGTTATGATAAATCTTTCTGCCAAAAGCCACCGAGCCCCACCGCCACGTGTGTGCTTTACATCAGCCGCCCACCTGAGTTAGGGCCCAAATTAATACACAGAAATTTGTCTTAGGTTCAAATGCTGCTTGGCTAATGACTAGGATTCTCATCTGCTAGCTCAGTCTTAATTATCATAAATCTATATATTTTATAAGACTTATCTTATAGAGGATGCCTTTTGCTGGCACCCTCTCTTGCCGGTGGCTCACATCCTGCTACTGGAGGAGGCGAAGGGGAAAAGGGCCACTTCCTGTTTTTCCTTGCTTAAATATGAGTCTCCTTGCTATGTTACTTCCCGCCTGGATCACCACTTCTCTACTACATTTCCCAGAATCCTCTTTGACTCCTAGTCCCCTCTAACTTGCTGTCTCATTGGCCAAACAAGTACTTTATTCAATAATCAATAAGATGAACATACACAGTACATTTCCCATCAGGTGGGGACATAGAATGTGCTGATTGGCTGATCCCAGAGCCCTAGAGCTTTCTAAATGAACCTTAGACTGGTAGAGTTATCATTCATGCTTCATAGATGGCTGACAATAAGTTGTAACCTTGGGCAATTTCATGACCCAAGTCTTTGCTATATACTAAGCATTTTGTAGATGTGTAAATCCATTTAGGGCCGACATCATCCACATGATATAACTACTGTGATTATCTTTGTGTATTTGCTAGAACAAATAACATGCTCAAGATTAAACTATTAGGAGGATCTATTTACAAAATTGCTTGTTAAAAGGGTGTAGGGACTCAGGCTCCATCATCATCCATGAGCCAATACTATTCTCTAAACCTGGTCTCATCATGTTGATCAAAGCTGGTTTGGACAAGTTCATAGTCAACACAAGGTAATACCATCAAGGTGGGAAGTTTGGGGAAAAATACCATAAAATTCCTCCCTTATGCCCTCCAATAATAAGACCCAGATCACCCACTTGCCAGCCTGAAAAGGAACAGAGGCCTCAATAGCCTATTTTAGCAGAAGTCATTTTTTAAAAAAGAAGAAGGAGAACCAATTTGTAGGGTCAAAGAGAAGCTAGCTACACAGCACATTCCATTCTACAGATAGGGACACTGAAACTTGGAGAGGTTTGGTCACTTGTCACATCTAGAGCATGTGTTCTTTATCACCCTTGCAACTTCTCAGAATAGGACACCAAATAGAATTGTGTGTTTGGGGCTTGGTGTGTATTGCATGCTTCAAGGATGTTCTTTCTCTACTTCATTTATCTTTTATTGCCAAAAAGAAACTACTGATAAAATCAACTCTTCACCAGTCAAGGCACTCTCCACAGCCAATGAGCTAAGCCTCCCTCCCCCACACACACAGGGGGAGCAGGCTGTGTCCCACCAGCTACAGGGTTTCCTAGAACCCTGGGGACTACAATATAAATGTAAATGCATGCTTCTTTTCCTCCTGCCATTCTAAGCTAAGTTGAATTGCTGGCTGTACCACAGAAATAAATCAAAATGTGAGAGTCTGTGAAGAGTTTCCATTCAAGGTACAATTGATTTGTTACACAATGCATGCAGTAACCAGAGCCACACAGACTAAGTAAACAGGGTGACTGACAATATGCATGGATTCCAGCAAGCAGTGCCTACAGATCCTCTCTCTCTAAGAAAATCAAAGCTTTCGACTGCCTTCTTCCTAATCCAATTCAAGCTCCTCGCCTTGCTCTTGTCAGAAGGGTGGGTGGCAGGTATTATTTATCATTCCAGTGTCAGTGGTAGGCTCAGAAGGGTGACATGATTTAGCTATTGTCAAACCAGTTTTCATAACAGCTAACTCCTTTTGACACATTCCTTTCAGCAAGCCAAATATGCTGTTGGTCCATACCTTGAATGTGTCAAAATAATTTGCAAGTAACACCCACATCCAGGTCCCATTTGACACAGTTGGGTTAGTCACTTGGGAGAGTTACTAGGGAGGTTGTTGGAAGAGGAAGAAATTCTAGAGAATTGGTGTTCCAGACACTTTGTCTCATATCAAGGAAGCTGGTGTTGACAGTAATGCCATGTGCAGAGTGCAGTCTGGGGCCAGGACACTGCAGCAAAATCCTGGCTCATGGGAACTCCCATATGGACCATAAGTGTGCTATGGAGGGGATCAGGCTGTCCTGTCTTACACAGGAGGAATTTGAGTCTATAGAGATGTCATCAAACGCAAGGAGACAGGGCTATGAGAAGGGTCTATACACTACACTCTATACTCCATACTCCATTCTCTATATGCTACACTCTATACTCCATACTCTATATTAGCACTACTTGTACTAATATAGTACTTGTATTAATATAGTACTTGAACATACTAGGTGCTAGTTTAGGCTGAGAAGCCAGCAGGGCAAGACCCAGGGAGGTATCAGTCCAAGAGAGAGTAACTGAGAACAGGCCCCAGAAGACCCGAGAGAGAAATGCTATGACACATGAGTCTGATGGGAACCGAAGCAAGGGCATTGAAGAAGAGAAGGGCTAGTTGACACTGAGACTCAGAAAGCTACCAGACTGGACACCATGTGGGCATGGGAGCTTGAATTTGATGCTCTTGCCATGGGAAGCAAGAAAGTAATGAGAGCTGATGTACATGTTGAGGAGATTACTCGGGTGACTATTATGTAGAGAACCAATTGAGAACACAGGAGACACACAGCAAAGATCTGTGGTAAGCTGCTGTACTCACCATGGCTTTCCACAGGACAAGTGGAACAAACTACAGGGATGCTATGAAGATATCCAGAGAGCCTACATCTAACTGTGTGTGAATTATAAGAACATCTGTACACATATACATATATACATACACACACACACACACACACACACACACACACACACACACACATATATATATATATATATATATATATATATATAATATATATATATTAAGGCATCTGAAGAAAAGTCACATGTAAGTGATTTGCAGGTCATATGTGTGTGAATACACTCATAAATGTATATTTCAGTGTTAAAAACAATTAACACACAACAAATATATTCTGCAGCAATTTTACATCCAGACTATTAATTTGTGGCATGGGTTGAACTTGTTTCTATATAACCTAAGATTAGAATTCCTTTACCTTCCCTGATTGAAGATCCAGGGGGAAGGCCCCACTGTCTATTGTCTATTTGTCTAGCAGTACTGGGGATGCCACCCAGGAGCTCCAGTGTGCTACTAGGTAAGGACTTCATGGCTGAGTCACACTTCCATAATTGCTTGATTCTTTTTATTGATTATTTCAAGTTAGCATACAAAGTAGTGGGGTTTTTTTATCATGGGGTGTGTGTGTGTGTGTGTGTGTGTGTGTGTGCGCCTCTGTGCCTCTGTGTGCCTGTGTGTGCGGCTGAAGCCAGAGAGCAACATCCAGTGTCTTCCTTTTCACTCTCTACCTTATTGGGGGGGGGGAGGACAGAGTCTCTCACTGAATCTGGAGGTTACTTATCACTAGACTGATTGGCCAGTGAGTGCCTAGAATCCTCTTATCACTGCTTCCTAGCCAGGGCTCCAGGTATGTGCTACCATGCCCAGCTCTCTACATGAGCGCTGTAGATCTAAACTCATGATCCCCAGACAGGATCAGCAAACACTCCCTTGCCATCTCCCCAGTTACCTTATAAGCAGTTTCTAGACTCTGATTGTATGCAGCCAGAAGAGAATAAAATGATAGTGGAGCCCATAGATGTTCTAACTCCAAAGACGGCAGTTTCACAGTTAGCATTTCTCAGCTTGTCTGACTACCTTTAAAGAAAGGAAAATGTTATTCATTTTAAAAAACATGTATTTTTCAGTTTATAATAATTACTTGCCCATGTATCTATGATGTGTGGATGCGCTGTTGCAGGCATACTGGAACCGGTATCAAACAGTAAGAGGGAGAAATCTGCCTTCATGGTGTGTAATCATAAACTCATGGAACTCTGTGTAGGTTCCATGAGGAGGAAGGAGTGCTCTGCTGCTAAAATTGTTAAGTGCTCAGCTTTTCCCCTCTGCCTTACTTTTTGTTAAAAAAAAAATACCTAGAGAGAGCATATCTTGGGTCATCTTACAATTTCTTTAGAGGGGGAACTGATACAATTCTGGAGGCTTCTGTCACTAGCAAGAATCAAAGCATGTAGCTCTGACCCAATTGGGTAGTTCTTATGTATAAAATACACCTGCCTATTACAATGTACAGCTGGCTTGTTCTTGAAAAGTGTGCCAATAAAAGGGTAATTAATAAAAACAAAGATTGCTGTAATGATAAACGTTTATATTCAAGTCTGATCTTACAACTAAAAAGGAAATGGGGCTACTGCTGTAGGAATTAAAGTGTTTCCAAATCCAAACTCTACCTGAGATATTTATTTTCTCCCACACCCTCGGCTGTTGCTAATAAGAGTTTGTGATTGTCAGCATTACCATGGCAACCTGTCTGTAAGGGGCTGAAAAAAAGATGTACCTCAGGCTGCCTTCGAGCTGGTGTTTGCCAGTCATGTTCGTCTTTCAAATTGAAGAGGTGAAGTTTAAATTCTTGGTACAACCAACAACCTGTACCAAATGGCTTGATCTTTTCCCTTCCTTCCTTCCTTCCTTCCTTCCTTCCTTCCTTCCTTCCTTCTTTCCTTCCTTTCTTCCTTCCTTCCTTCCTTCCTTTCTTCCTTCTTTTCTTCCTTCCTTCTTCCCTTCCTTCCTTCTTCCCTCCCTCCCTCCCTCCCTCCTCCCCTCCCTACTTTCCTCCCTCTTTCTTCCATTCTTCTTTGTTCCTTCCCCCAAGTTCCTTTCTTCCTCCCTTCCTCCCTTTCTAAGAAGATTATCAGATAATTAAGAAAATCATTGAATTCTAAATATGATCTGAATCCTGATAAGATTTCACATTTGTAATCAAAACATGGTGAAAGATCCATCAATAGAGAACAGTTTGCCGATCATATTATCATAATTGTTGACTGAGTGATAGATGACATTAGCAGTCTAAACACAGATTTTCTTATCTTTTTAAAAATTCACTCTTAATTCTAACTTGTGGCCTTACCTCATGAATTTTGAAGCCACTAATTTGGAATTTGTGATTCAAATTCAATCAAAATGTATTGAGCGCCTACCAGGTGCCTCCACATGCATCTTTCATTTAATTCTCAGAGCTACACAACCATTCTAAGAAGTAGATATTATCACATCTATTTTGCAGATGAGTAAACAGAAACTATTCGAGGTTCAGTAAGTTGCCCAAGGTCATCCAATAAGGAAAATGCTGAGCCAAGTCAAACACTAGGATATTTTTCAAACCCAAACTGATGTCTACCATGGCTTAGCAGTATTCCCATAATTACCTATCATAAAAATGCTAGGCCATGCATTAAAATAAGAAAGGCAATTATTTTCAAATATTTTAACTCTTTAAATATAATTCAAATCCCTACAGATTTGATCCTCACAAACAGCTGATTCGTTTAGGTAACCCAGAAACGTTCCTTTAAAATATTTGGCTTTTATTGCAATTATGCAATGACCTTAGGAAAATTGTGTTGAATATTCTGTTTGTCCCTCCAAACCCGAACTCTAGTGGTGTCCATCTTATTCTGCTCTGGGGACCCTTTCTGAACCTACGAAGCTTCCTTGTCCTCTATGTTCTTAAAGATTTCCCTCAATGGTAGCACTGTGGGAGACCAACAAATGGATCCAGGCTCCCTCCCTAAAAGCTAGCAGTAGATACAGTCTTCAAACAAATGCCAACCCCTGCGGAGAAAGGCATCTTCTCCTAGAACCACATTTATCACCATGTTACAGCAAAAACTCCCTCTTCTCATCCTCAGGCCACACCCTGAGAGATTCAAACTCCTGCTGCAAACCCTGGGAGAGTCAAGGTCCTGTACTAATTTCTTTTAACCCTGCCCTTTTATCAACTATCAACTATCTCTTTTTTATTTTAGGAATATATATATATATATATTCATATATACATATGAATATATATATTAAGAATATATATATTCTTAAAATGATTCAATAATTCTTAACATAAAATTTAAATATGGCTACAGGATAGAAGATCCTTGTTATAATCAACAGAGATTGTTTAATTAGGCCTCACATTTTTAGGTGTGTGTGTTCTTCACGGCAGCCAAGCTGGTGATTGTGGCCATCATTATCATCAGTGGACTGGTCTTCCTGGCCCAAAGTGAGCTGTGGTAGGGTGGGACAGCAGGCCCCACCCAGCATGTGACTTCTTGTCTTCTGGGGCAGTCTATCTCTGTATGTACATCTTACAGAAACATATTCCTAACACCTTTAAGATACTAATATTAAAAGGTAAATCAGATTAATCTACATTGACTGACTGGTCATTTCTGACTGTCTGTAGGATGGGTATACATGTAAATTTGGGGTTTCTTTGCATCTCTCTCAAGGGTTCCCCTATCTTTTCAGTATTTCTTTCCCCTCATTTTCCCACTACTTACAATAAAGCATTGGTGTTCTAGCATTTAATACACAATTTTTTCTTATTCTTATCAGCTCTTCAAAATATAACTTTATATCAAACCACAGTACATACTTTTTGTAATAAGCTGAAAGACATCTCACTTTTTAATTCAATGATTATTTTTAAAAAGTGAAAGCAATGATGACAATTGATTTGCCACATCAAAGGACTTCAGTGTTACTGACTATTCCATTTTATTTCTGTGCTCTGAAATTACTCACTGAGACAAAAAGCAGACTTCATTTCTAAACATTTATTGTATTTTCCAAATTTCTTGAAAAGTATTACTAAGATTGTGGCTTGGGCCATTTTGCAGATTGTCTGTCTGAGTTAGTCCTTCTATGGATGCTATTTTCATTTCCCACATCATCCTCACAGTCACCATCCAATAGGTCCCCTAGGGTCACACTATATTATACCAGGGAGCCAAGAAATTCAGGCAGCACTCTTTCATTGGGACGATATCCAACACCAGGCTCTGGAGAGAATTAGTGATATGTCTTCCAGCCTTTTACAGGACACTTGCAGTGAATCCCTTTCCATTCCACCACAGTGACTGCCACTTGAAGAGTGTACTGAAAGAATGGGCCACCACTGCAACAGGTCAACCCAGACAGGCACAGGTGGAAGGAAGACAGGGACTTGAAGCTAAAACACTACCTGTCATGGTAGAAGCTTGGATTGCTGACTGAGACTTTGTCTTCTTCTTTTTTTTTTCTTTTTTAATTCTAAGTTGACAGATTTTAGCTGTACATATGTATGGAGAATGATGCGGCATTGTAGTTTTGACACACATTGTGAAAATCCAAATCGAGCCAACCAACCCATGTATTATTTCATACATTTGACATGTTACATGATGGCATTTAAGATCCACTGTCTCTGCAAAACGAAGATGTACAATAATTAGCTATGTTCATCTCTATGTGCCATTTCAGTCAAAAAGGAAAAGGAAAGAGTGGAAGTGAGGGAGGATGACAGGCCAGAAATGAAGTGAAAGCTATGTCTCCCATCTAACTGGGGTCTTGTGTCTGGTAACAATCACTTCAGTCCTTCTACTCAAAGCCTTTCTAGTCTGTCCAGTCACTTGGGAATCTACATATGCAGATTCCCTGTTCTGTTTGGCTTATGTCACTTAGCACACTTCCAATCCCATTCATGTTGTAGCAGATGACAGGAATGCTTCTTCTGAAGCTGCACACTTTCTCTTTATCCATTTGTCTATTAGTGGGCACCTAACTTGATACTCCAACGTGACTGTTATATTTTGATTCCTTCTTTATTAGTTTTTATTTCTATATAATAGATCTTTGCTTGGAAGTTGGCATAAGGTTTTCACTATAGCACATTGGTAATCAGCTATTTTGAAGTGATAACCTAGTTATAATGTTAAGAAACTAAAAAGGAAAGAGCAAATGTACTAATCAAAATACATTAATGAAAAACACTGATGCCCCACAGCTAAACACTGAACTGAACTGGAATCCAGTTGCAGAGAAGGAGTAGTGATGAGCAAAGGGGTCCACATCAGTCTGGTGAAACTCACAGAAACAGTTGACCTGAACAACAGGGAGCTCTTGGTCCCCAAACTGATAGCTGGGAAACCAGCAGAGAACTGATCTAGACCCCAAGCTCATAAATATCAGTGAGGAGCCTCAGAAATCTATGGAGCCTCTTGTAGTAGATCAGTACTTATCCCTAGCATAGGAATGGACTATGGGAGCCCATTGCACATAGAGGGATACTCCCTGAGCCTTTAGCTGTGGGTATCTGCTTCTACTTCCAACAGCTGCTGGATGAAGGTTCTAGGATGGCATATGTTAGTCTTCAATCTCATTATCAGGGGAGGGCATTGCTTAGATTGTTAGTTTGTGTCATCCTTGTAGATCTCGGGACATTTCCCTAGTGCCTGATTTCTCTTTAAACCTATAATGGCTCCCTCTTATGGTATCTCTTATTTTGCTCTCCTCTATTCTTCCCCTTACACAATCTTCCTGCTCCCTTATGTCCTCCTCACTCCTCCTCTTCTCCCCTTCTCATTCTCCTAGCTCCTTCTCCCCTCCCCCATGCTCCCAATTTGCTCAGGAGATCGTGTCCCTTTCCCCTTCTCTGGGGGATCATGTAGGACTTAGAGTCATCCTTGTTTCCTAGCTTCTCTGGCAGTGAGGATTGTAGACTGGTAATCCTATGCTAAATATGTGTAAAATCCATATATGAGTGAGTGCATGCCATGTTTTCTACTTAGATGTCGAAATATGTCCTTGTGTCCTGGCTGACGACATATCTGTTGAGAATTCTACGCCAGACAAACTGGACAGCCTTCTGTCTTCACTTTCTCTCAGTGACTTGAGAAGTTCCTCTTCATCTTTAACCTTCAAGCATTGGTTATACTGAGGTTTGAGTAGATTCAGTTGAGTGAATCTGATGGATGAGCTTAGAACTTCCTAGATGCAAGTACCCTTATCTTTCTCTGGGTTGGGGAAGCTCTCTGTTAATAACTCTTTAAACAGCTTTCTCCCCTTTGGAACTAGCTGAATGATGAACACAGGTCTCCAGGCTTTTCTTCAAGATAGCAAGTACAAATCAGGTGAGATTACGTCATCATATGCTAATTCTTTTGGCTTTTTAAAGGACTTTCAGTACTATTTTCTAAAACAGATTAATTAATTTACATTCCTTCCTACAGTGAGTGAAGGTTTTTTTTTTACTAAAGCCTCACCAAAATGCTTGGTATCCTCAGTGTTTTTATTAATGCCTAGTCTAAAAAATAAATTTTAATTCTATTATTTCTGATTATTACTGTCAGTCATTTAATTCATAGATCTGATAACCAGTCATACCTCCTCTTTTTAGAAACATCATCTATTCAGGTCCCCTGGTCCAAGGCGCTCTCAATTGGACAGGGTCATGGGAGCAGCTTAGAAGGGCCTATAGGTTAAATGGGTCAAAATTAGTGAAGTGGCTGCTTTGTTGAGTAGAAATACAAAGTTGTTCTTTGCCTCCCTCCCTAGAGAGATTCTGGGGGTGGCCTTGGGGTTGTAAGAATCACTGATTAAACTCACAGATACTGCGGAACCAAAGTCTGTTTGCTCGGAAACAGTTTGCTTTGTGACCCCAGTGGTCTGAGAAGAGGCCTGGGATTGGCCATCTAGGGCTCCAAGCCAGTCAGGACCTCTTTTGTGAATGACAAGCATAGCTGTGAGGATGCGCTCTGCTCTTAGCTGGTACTGGTTGATGACCTGGTGTATCCGCTGGCAAATACACTGAACTTTCATCAAAACCTCCTCACTGGGTTCTCCAGGCTCTACCCCCATGCTTTGTTACGTGACTTCCAGTGGCCTAGCAAAGCAATTGCTCTCTCACATGGTGAGAACAGGCAGCATTCCTAAGAAGCTTCTCAAGAAGACTGATGGGGAAGTTGGTACTCATTTCCCTGGTTCTCTTTCACCCTCTAAGTAACAAAAGTGCTAGGGAGCCCTTTTCAGTATGCTGCCTTGTGGGCGGAGGAGAGGAGGATACAGTGAAGGTGACATTGTACCTACTACTCAGTAACATGGATTTTCACTCGGGTACATGGGATGCCATGGAACTCAGGCCATGGTTTTTTCATGCTCTCCATGGTGGTGTTGTGAGTGTGTAACTGCCATTTGATAATTCTGTCTGAGAAAATGAAGCTGCTTCCTTTCTGCCATTTTGATGACATCATTTGACTTTTTCCTCTTTCCTAATGTAAGCATTCATGGATGTCTAATCATCTTTTATCATTGCTTTCATCATGTCCCCTATATTATGAGATGCTGTATTTTCATTTGCTTCAATGTATGCTTTATTTCTCTTGAGACATTGTTGACTACTGGGTTATTTAGAATTGTATTGTTCAACCTTCAAGCACTGGGGTTTTTTTCTACTTTCAACCTGATGCTGGCTTCTGTTCTGATTCTATTGTGGTCAAAGAACACTCTCCATATGATTTCAGTTTCTACACATTCTGAGGCTGGCTTTATGGCTGTGATGTTTACTGTACCATGGACATGAAAAACAAATGTGTATGTTCTGTCATTGGTTGGTAGTATGCTGTAAATATCTATTTGATTCTTTGGGTTCATTATGCTGTAGAGTTCTATATGCAGGTTTTATGTCAAAGAGTTCTGTCAATTTTTGAGGAAGGAGTGTTGAAGTTCTCAACTATCACTTTGGATTTGTCTACTTTACTTTGCAGCTCTATTGATTGATCTCTCAGCTGCTGCCTGGAAGAAACAGCACCCTTGTGCTTTCTATTCAGCATTTGCTTGGAAGGGGGGCAACAATTTTCTGCTATGAAGTTTGTCTACAATAGAGTAGGTACTATCCAACAGTATTATTTAATAAGTTGCCCTTTTCCTCATGTTTTGATTACAGGGTGTAGTGGACCTTTGTTGGAGGTTTTTATCTGTATCTCTTGGCAGAAGTAAGTAGCTAGTTTCTCCAGTGTCTGATCTCAGATATGTGGATGGTGATAACAGGATACTGCTCACCATTATATGGGTCCTGATATCCCTGTCTAGTCTGTCTCCACAACTACCTCATCACCACCATCATCATCCTCTTCCATTTTCATCTTGTCCCTCATCTTTCACAGTACTCTTATACTTGTTTCATGTATAGCATCCAGGGTTTTCAATCATATTTAGCAAAAGAAACAAGATAAAGTGTATCTAGTCTGTGTTCTTATAAGTAGTTTTCGTATTTGATAGGGTTTTTGTTTTGGGGTGTGTGTGTGTGTCTATGGGTTTGTATATATACACGTATATGTATATGTATGTATATATATGCATATAATATTTATTCATTTTATATGTATGAGTGTTTTCTTGCACACACACACATATATATATATATACATATATATATATATATATATATATATTATATATATATATTGCATGCCTGGTTCCCATGAGGAGTCAGAAAAAGGAATCAGGTACCCTGTAACTGGAGTTACAAATGGTTATGAACCTATTTCCATATGGGTGCTGGAAATTGAAACTTGGTCCTCTGAAAGAGCAACAAGCATTCTAAACTACCAAGCCATCTCTTCAGTCTGTATCTGGCAATTTACAAAGGAAATTTAATACAAGGAATTAGGTACCAGGATTGAATGAGCTGGAAAACCAAATGATATATTGAGGCAACACAAAGATTTGCAAATGTCAGGAGTGAACATTACTCTAGGGAAAAGTTAGCCAGAGAGAAATTGAATGATAATGACTAACTGAGAAGCTGGAGGTCTAATTTCTAAGCTCTAATAAGAAACTAGACTAAAGAGAGCTGGATCTGTATCACTGAGAACTTGCCTAACAAAGGAGGCCCAGGCAGTTAGACTTTCACCCCTGCAAAGCCAAGTGGGAAAAAACTGAGATTAAAGTACCCTGACTTCTCTTGTGTCTACCTGGAGTCCTCTTCCAGTACCTCCCAATGGCCAAAGCCAGACAAAAGTCATTTGGCAAAGGTACCAGGGAAGCATTTCTTATAGAATCAGCACACTGGGTAATGAGCAGAATGGGAGAAGTAGAACATAGTTCTGTGGGCAAAGAGGCAGATGACTGGCACATAGTTGTGCACTTAGAATTGTTATCAATTGGAGTCAAGGGCCCTTTACAGAAGTATAGTCTAGAGGGAAGAATGCAGTGATGTACCAGAGGCAACAGGAAAATGAGACTATCAAGCAGCCCATATTTGCTTAGAATAGAGGGAATATCACCCTTCCATATCCCAAAACATGCAATTAATTTTCTTAAAATCTATGTACTTTATTCCATCTATAATGATCTATCTTGAGAAACAAATCTGTACTTAATACTAAACTATCTTTAGATTCTAGTATTCTGATGACTGTGTGGTAATAGTAACCCTGTTATTCTTAGTTGTATATCAGATCTGCCATCTTGTTCTTGGGGCTGGATTCTTCGTTATGAGATGTTCTTATTCATTAGTGAAAGCAATGGACTTGGGCAATCTGAATAAAAGTTTCTATTTCCACTTTCAGAGGGATTCATGAATTCAAAAGGCATTGTAGGGATCGGAATATATACCAATAGTAGATTTCTTGCCTGCCATTCATGAAGGACTCCAGTTCTTGTCTCAACTCTGAATAGCTCTTTGAACAGGGCGGTCAATATTACACATGGATGTTCAAGGTCTAGAAGTCTCACGAATAGATGAATCCACTGAGGAGAACAAGAGACTTTGGATGGACAATACCACTGTCTCAGTGAAGATAGCTTGGAGGTAACCCCTGTGAAATCTTCAATGCATTGGAAAGGGGCTAGAAGAACATTTCTCACTGGCAGATCCATGAAATTAGCGATGAACTATGAAAAAAAGCATTTAAAGACTGCTTTCAGAGTGTCACTTTTTAATAAATAATCACTACAGTGATCAAACTTCTTAGATTTTTACTGTAGTTTTGGAAACATATTCCTAACTCTGAGAGCAATGAATCAATATTTCTATTAAATATGCCTCATAATTCATGTTTGTTAATACACATCATTCAATGGGCTAGGGAATTATTTCTATGCTGTATGGAGGAGTTTGTGTTTAAGAAAAATACATTATGTCTATTCTTTCTTTTGTGTGTGTATATTTGGTGTATGCATGTATACATGTACCGTATGTGTGTCTTCTTCCGTCATTCCCATCTTAGTTTTTGAGATGGGCTATTCATTGAACCTAGAACTCACTATCTGGATAGCTAGCTGGACAGTGAGCCCTAGATACCATTTTGTCGTCATCTCCCCACAATACTAGATTTACAGATGGTTTTACATGGTTCTGCAGATCCAGACTCAGGTTCCCATGCTTGCGCAGCAAGCATGAAGTCCCTCCCCAACCCCTAGTGTTTACTCTTTCAAATGAGTAACTTATTTTATTGGTAGGATTTTCTTAATTATCACAGCAAACTGTAGCTGTTAGAAGCCAGTACAATAAAGTCTCCTTTGACTGTCAATCAGAACAAAGTTTGAGAAAGAACTCAATACAGAGTTGAGGGGGCAGGCAAGCACAGTGTGTGCAGCTGATTAATAATGCACAAGGATGGCCAACACAGTGCTCAGAAAAGATGGGGGTGACAAAAGTCAATTAAAACCTTGAGACAGTTTCTGAGATGTGAAATATTAATTACAGAAAGTAACAGCAAAATGCTGGCATCACCAGGCACACATTTGGAATCTTGTTTGTAGTTCATGAATCTGTTTTTAAAAGAGCACTTGAGAGACTGAAAGGATGCATACAGAAAAGAAAGCAATTAAAAGAATTCAGAGCTAGATGATGTTAGGTCAACTTGGCCTGCGTAGTGCAGGAGAACGTGGTGGTCATCAGGGCTCACCAGAAGACTCACACAATAGCTACTTCTGTTAAGCTCTGGTGTTTTTGTTGTCTGGGAAAGGCCTCTCAGGAAACAGAAGCATGAGAAAGGCAATTACAAGTGTGTAGTGTTGCACACTTTTATGAACCACCTTTTCCAAATGTAAGTGAACACAGAGTCATTTCTGCGCTGGTTAAGCAAATCATGTTTGTCTACAACAGGATTAGAGCTGCCACAGGCTGCAAAGCTTGGCTGTGTTTCTGTGACAGGACATTTGCCCTGCAAAAATAAAAGTAACATCTTTTGGGAGACTTCTTACCTACCAAGCACTGTAGCATGATTTATTTCTTCCAGAAAGAACACAACATAGACGCAGGTATGCTTGCTCATTTTGAGCATTGTGGTTTCACACATGTCTGGTACATAATAGGCTAGAAGGCACTCAATAAGTATTTTGGCAATGCATGGTGCATCTATAATGAGTAGATTTTTTTGTGTATCCATATTACTTTTATAATCAGGAAAGAAAATGAAATTGTGACTTTTCCACTTCATGTCACATATGCCTTTGTACAAAATCCTGGTCTTGGGGACAATCTAGATGTAGCACTCCACTTCCAATAAATGGAATACAGAGAAATTATCTCAATATCACTTCTGACACTTAGGCCTCCATCTTGCCCTCTTTTCTGTCTCGCTTGGCCACTATGACAGAAGCTACTGTTTTTGAGTTGCTCCTGTAAAGAAGCTCATATGGTCAAGACTCAGGGAGATCTCAGCAACAGCCAGGAAGTGAGACCTCAGGTCAATGGCTCATGAGGGGTTGTGTCTGGCCAATAACCAGGCGGGTGAAATCAGAAGCAATTCTGGACCCTGGGTGAGCCCTGATGGTACCTCAGGCCAAGCTGTGCTAATTTGTGAGCCACACTGAGTCAGAGTTGCACCAAGCCCATCCTTAGATTCCCAGCACACTCCAATTAGGAGATAAATACTTGTTGTGTTAAGCTTCTTAATTTGTAAGGAGTCTGTTATATAGCCAAAGATAAGTAATGTGTTAATCTAAAGAAGAGTTTTTTTTCTAACTGCATTGTCATATTTTATTTTCTAATCTTTATGGAATGTATTGTTTCTCAAAAACTGAGCCTGCACTGGCAATGTGATAGAAACTGCTTCTCCTGTGACCAATGGGTAGGGACAATGTCATAATTAAAACCTTGCCTTCCCTTTCTAATATTCAACCCTAGCATGTTGACAAAGACATCCCTAAACAGTTTCAAGAAAACCAGAATTGAGTCCAAGAGGGAAAATAATTTGAAATCCATTAGGCTTATATAACATAGCGCTGTATGTATCACAGTGATACTGGTTGCTAAAATTAATGTCTAAATACCTTCCTGCTGAAGTTAAATAGGCTTTCACTGCCTAGATCCATTTACAGCAATAATGATCCCATCTGATTTTGTATTTGTTTTTATAAAAGGAGCAATAGCTATACAAATGAGTCCTGTGGCTTCACACCAGCTCAGAATTTCATCCTAAACACAGTTAACACCTTATTGTCGGCCCCCAAATTTCAACAATACATTATAGTTCAGTTTCACATTGCCAACAAATACACTCTCAAATTCTTCAAGTCTAGGACTATAATAGAAACAAATTATTCATTATTTGAAACTTAAAGGTTATTGTGAGATTTCATCTATGTATAGTAAGTCTTATTCTAGGCAATTAATGTGAACCTCTTCCCATGTAATTTTACATTGAACCTTTATTTATTTTTCTCTCAACTATAGATTTTAAGATTGAACAGTACCTGCTACCTAACAAACAACCAAAAGATGTGCTTAAGCCGGGGTGGTGGGATACCCTGGGATACCAGTAATCCCAGCATTCAGAAGGCAGAAGCAGGATTGGTGCAAGTTCAAGGCTGGCCAGAGCTAAATTGTGAGGTCCTGTTTCAAGACAAACAGAGAAGCATATGCTTAATGAATTACTATATGGACCTTGCCCTCATTCATCCAATCGTCAGCATCATCCTGGGCCTCATGGACTGGTAGAGGAGAAGAGAATTACATGACCAAGATAGAAGACAGTAATAATTGCTTTGTGATCATCAAAGTAATATTGGGTATTTCCTTTTAAATATGATGATCCTCAGAGTCCAGCTAAACATTTAATTTAACATCAAATGTTTAATTTTACCTTTATTTAAGAATCACAGATCACAGGAACTGACAACCTTTTTCTTATAATGGTATAGAATCAGGCAGTTCCAACCTGTAGCCATGGGCCACATGTATCCCAGAATAGCCAGGAATCAGCACAGCACATTTATACCTTAATTAATGTTTAACTAATAGTTGGTTTGGAGGCCATCTAACCTCAATTGTAGCTATTTAATCCTATCTTTGTACTTTTGCTGTCAAAAGTAAG
Organism: Cricetulus griseus; assembly: GCF_003668045.3. Classification (NCBI taxonomy): domain Eukaryota; kingdom Metazoa; phylum Chordata; class Mammalia; order Rodentia; family Cricetidae; genus Cricetulus; species Cricetulus griseus. Next base: position 169,383,833 of record NW_023276807.1, read on the forward strand.
AGTGGATGCAACTATATCCAATAAAACTTTATTTATGGACATTGAAATCTTAATTCACTAATTTCAAATACTTTGATTGTATACTTTTTATTTTTTTTCACTTGGTAATCATTCTTGACTCTTGGTCTACAAAACAAACAACTGGCCTTGCAGTTGTTCTTTGCCAAACTTTGGCATAGATAAATAGCACTGTCTCCTGGTCTTCTCAGTCTACGTCTGCATTCTAGCTCCTCTGTTGTCTGCCCGGTGAAATAAGTGTGGTATTTATCCCATGGAAGACTTGCTCTTCCTCCCCTAAGACAGAAGGAACTTTAGTAACAACCACTTCATCCTTTAGATAACAAGAATCCTGAAGGCCATAGACAGATACAGGCTAAAAAGCCTGTGTGTTTCAAAAACAACTGTGCCATTTGAACATCACAGTAAACATGTTTTCTTCTTCCATGCCAATCAGGGAACTAATTTGGACATGGGATTTAATTAAATGCAGTTGGCTGTGTCACTAATACACTCCTCTCTCTTCATCATATTCTATTACACAGCAGTCACTTCTTTCTGGCAGTTGTTATTGTAATGTGATGAGACCTCACCATAACATGTCATGGGGTGCACCAGGCAGCATCTTTTATTTTTATATGTCTGGATTTTAATGGGATTTTATGATTCAGCTCTAGGATATCTAGCCTGCCAAGTCATTCAGCAAATGCTAAGGAAATTGTCTTAACTAGCATACTACAAGGAAATGGTTTAATTTAATACATCATAAAAATAATAAAAAGAAGAAAATAAAATGGATAGGAAAGGGGGAAATTGTTTTTGGAAAAAAAAAGCCTGGCTTTTTCCTAAATTAAGATTTTAGGAAATAAAGTTTATCCTTTATTTCTGACAGAGTTTATAGCTAGCATGGTCATGATTTTCTACCACCACCCAAAAGAAGACAGATTCTCTGTTTAATCACATTTCCTTTATATGGTACTCAACAAGTAGTCAGTCAGCTAGTTCCATTTCAGCAGCCTGCCAGTAATGGAGCATCATAAAGGAACAATGCTCTAACTAAAAGAACGAATATCTAAATGGTGCAGTTAAACTCATTAAAATAGAAGTAAGATAACGGTGAAGGGAGCAAAGAAACAGAAGAGCTGAAGACAGAAAACAAGTCCAGTCCTTTTACATGTGGCATCCAGAGAAAGGGTACACACATGGCTACAGAATGTGTCATACTATTGACAAGTGACAAATCAGTTCAAATCCTAAGTGTTGACTCCCCAGTGAGCCGCATGGTGGCACAGCCATGCTGAGCAGGCGGCATAGGAGCTGAGTCTGGGCGTAGGCCAGGATGTCTCAGTTGTGATGACACTAAAAATGATGAAAACTCATAATTATGTTCAGTATCATTATGGTATGAAAAATCAATATTCAAAAGTCAATTGTATTTCTAGGCACTAGCAATTAAGAATGCAAGACCAAACTTAAGAAATAATCCTATTAATAATAACATAAAAAGAATGAACTATTATACTTTGGTGTAAATTTAACAAAAGGGAAAAATGTAAACCCTAGCAAGTGGAAAACATTTTAAAAGAAATTTAAGATCTAAATAAGTGAAAAACACTTCCAACTCTTAGATTAGAATCTTTGATAATAATAACTAAAGCTTCCAAATCGATCTACAGATTCAGCATGATCCATTCGGGAGTCCCAACTGTATTTTTTTTTTCATAAATTGCCAAGCAGATCCTAAAATTCATCTGGAAACACAAGAGACACAAACAACCTTGAAAAACTGAAGAATAAAAAATAAGTACCAATTTAAAAATGAAATACAAATGGGCAGTAATCAAGACTATGTTATGTGTCAATAAGTGTAAGTACATATCAATGGGATACAATCAGGAATCTAGAGTAGGGCTGGAAAGATGGTGCAGTGGTTAAGAGCACATACTGATCTTGCAGAAGACTCAGGTTGAGTTCCAGAATCCTCATTAGGCAATTCAAACCATCATTCCAGTTCCAGGGAATCCAAATCCCTCTTCCAGCCTCGGAAAGTACCGGCACATATATGGTGCACATAAACTTATGCAGGCCAACACATACACATAAATAAAAAAAATTAATCAATTCTTTTTCCAACTTTACATTTATGCGTGTTGATTTTCCAAAAGATAGAATGCCCAACTTTCCACTAAATACTGATAGGCTATTCACATATGTATCAATCAGACATTTTCTTCTCTATAATAAAATATGACAGAAACAACTAAAGAAAGGAAAAAGTTATTATTGCCCCTGGTTTTAGAGGTATCAATCAACCAAGGTGGTGGAACAAATTAGAGCCATTCACACCATAGCATAAGGAAACAGAATGAATACCTGAGCTGATGAGATCTCCTTTCCCCTGTTTGACTCCATGGACTCCCTGTCTATGGGATGATATGGTGGACACACTCAGGTCTGGTCTTGCCTCCCTAGTTAATCCTCTCTGGAAACACTCAAATAGACACAGGCAGAGGTGTGCTTTACCATGCTCTTAGCAATCTCTTAACGCCATAGAGTTGATAACCAACAAACACCCAGGCAAATTAAACCTTATCAAAAATTAAGATTTTTCTTGCCTCAAATGATGCTTACCAAGAACATGAAAAGATAACGTACAGAATAAAAGAATTTGTCTTCCACTGATGAAGGCAGAATGCCATTCCAAAGGGGTCTAGAGAGAGGCCAGCAGTTAAGAGCCCTTAGTGCTCTTCTGAGAAAACTCAGAGTCCATGTTGCAAAGCTTGCAACTGCCTTTAACTCCAGCTCTAGAGGATCTGACACGCTTCTACACTCCTTGTTCACCCAATTGTTAACTCTGCTACCTTCCAAGAGTAAAAAGGAAAGTGCTTGGATATTTAGAAAATTCCTTAAAAGCTGGTTTCCTCTCTTGTCTGAGTGGCAGGGACACCCCAATACATACACCTCCACTCCTCCCTATTCCTCCTCTCCATCACCCACCCTCCCCACATGGTAGAAACAATGGACATTCTCACTTCATCAGATAACCTGTGCAGGTCTCACTCCTTAGATGGAGATCTCACTACTTAGATGACAGCCCATGTAGGTCCAACTTCTCCATGAAAGCTGAGTCTTTCAGGGCACTGAGGGAAGGGAATAACAACAGTGTTGGCCCCTTTATGCCACATGCTTCCCCAAGTTAGTGTGTTCAATGAACTCCCAACTTATCCTAAAACAAGTGATATGGTACAAGGCAGGAATCAACAACCATCTTCTTCCCATTGTCCCATTTTTGTCATTGTTTAGGAAGGAGGTCTTTTGTTTCATTGTCTTTTATTTGTTTGTTTGTTTTCTTTGAAACTGTGCCTCACTACATTTCTCAGGCTGACCTCAAATACAATATCCACCTGCCTTAGCCTGTTAAATACTAGGAATACAAACATGTGCCCATCATCCCTGTTTGACAGACATTCTTTTTTTTGTTTGTTTGTTTTGGTTTTTTGAGACAGGATTTCTCTGTGGCTTTGGAGGCTGTCCTGGGACTAGCTCTTGTAGACGAGTCTAGTCTCGAACTCACAGAGATCCACCTGCCTCTGCCTCCTGAGTGCTGGGATTAAAGGCGTGCACCACCACTGCCCAGCTAGACAATCATATTCTTAAAGGAACAGATATTAAGCACTTCAGGCTTGTAGTCACACACAGGTTTATGTCATCCAGGGTTCCTTTCAAGCTGCCACAGAACTTAATCAAGTAAGTGTAGCTATGTGCTACCCATAAGTCAAGGATATCAGCCCCTGGCCAACAGAAGTTTTGTGTTATCTTGAAATCAAGTCGACTTCCCTCCTCTGACTTTCAGAGTACCTTTCTTTTCTCCTGCCTAAAGAACCATGGTTTTGGATTCTGGAGAACTTGGCTTCCCCTGCCTCTCTGGAGAGTGGAAGACTTTGTTTTATAAAGCCTTGAATTACAAAGCAATATTACGATAATTAAAATACTGGCTGACATTTACTGAGGGCTTACTAAGTCTCAAGCATGGCAAAAAGAATGTCTTATGACAATTGCATGAGTCCATCCCTCCCATCATTGTGGAAGACTGATGGTCATTTCCATCAGTTAGGTAATGAGGCTTGCAGAGTGCAAGTACACAGCTCTGGACAGCATAGGATTTCAACCTGAGAAGTCAGATTCTAGAGTTTGTGACCCGGAAGACCATGTGTATCTGAATGTCAGAACTGGCTGGGCCTCATGTGGGCTTCTTCAAAACCTAAAGAAAGGAAAGTATCTGCCTCCAAAGAAAGCTGGATTCCGCCCCCAAGCCAATGGAAGAGATCACAAAAGGCAGAGATAACAAAAGAGATCAAAATAGAAGAGATCATAAAAGGTAGGCCCCATTGTCCCCTAGAACCAAAAGCACAAGATGCTTGCTGGAGTAAGGGAGTTGGTCCCTGGGAACTGAGCAGCAATCTTTGTTAAGATGACATGAATTTAAAAAAAAAAAAAAAAAATTGCATGAATTCCCAATAGCCACATCTACATAGAAACAAAGGCTTTAAAAGTGCCTTCTTTAAAAGTATGCATGCTCACCAGGCATTGGTGGTGCACGCCTTTAATCCCAGCACTCGGGAGGCAGAGGCAGGTGGATCTCTGTGAGTTCGAGGCCAGCCTGGTCTCCAGAGCGAGTGCCAGGATAGGCTCCAAAGCTACACAGAGAAACCCTGTCTTGAAAAACCAAAAAAAAAAAAAAAAAAAAAAAAGTATGCAAGCTGTAGGTGTGGAGTTTGGGAGCCCAATCCACAGAGAGGGATACTCCCTGAGCTAAGACACATGGGGCTGGGTCTAGGCCCTATCCCAAAGGATATGATATACTCTGATGACCCCAATAGAAGGTCTCACCCTTCCTGGGGAGCAGAAAGGATATGTGATAGGTAGGGTTTTAGTTGGGGGGTGGGGTAGAGGAGGAGAGGGAGTAAACATGTAAAACAATCTTGTTTCTAATTCAAATAAAAAAAAGATGGAAAAAAAAAGTACCCATGCTGGGGAGAAACAGAACAGCAACCACTTATTTTCCAGCCCTCAGAGACACAAATAACTCTGATCAGACTTTGGGCCTAATAGACTAATGAGCTGGAAGTTGGTGTAATTTAACAAACTGAAATGTGAGTTTGCTAAGAGCCACAGGACAAATCCAACACTACATAGCTGAAGCAAAAGGAAGAGATACTTTAATAAAAGATGCCATCTGAGATAATGGATGAAAACACAGGGAGTTAAAATTTCTTGTTTGGAGGAGCTGGTCATATGAGGCACAGTTCTGAAGGATAAGAGGAAAGGCATGACTAATCAAATCTCATTTTCATGATGACAGAATGGAGTACTTACTACTCCAAGAACACACATTCTCCTCTGTTTCTATGCTAAACCATAGGTGGCCAAGCTACAAATAATTCAGTTGCTTGCTCCTGAAAAGTAAAACAATGAACTGCATGATTTATACAATGAAGTTAATATGTTTGTTTCAGATTCTCATCTTTTACCCAATAATTTCTATTTGACAAGATTTGCTTTAAAGGCCCCACTAAATTCTATCATCTCTACAGATAATTCCTTCCCTGACCTCTCCGTCTGAGACCAACTACTAAGGGCCTTTTGAAGGTGTTCTTCCTATCCCAATAAGTCAAATTAGCAAAACTCTAATCAACATGTCTTCCTAGAGATATATGGAGTAGATGAAAGTCAAACATGCAAGATGGATATACTAGTAATAAATAGTCACTGGAAATTAAAAAAGTGTTTCTTTAAGGTTTGTTGTTGTTGCTGTTTGTTTGTCTGGATTTATTTTTATTTATTTATTTATTAGAAATACAAGGGATTTTAATAGGGAAAAAGCCTTACTTACAGAGCGACCTAGTCAGCTGGCATGGCAGCAGACTGTACAGCAAGCTGAAAGTGAAACGAAACGAAACCAGCCATCTGACTGCGCCCTCACAGGCGTGGTCAGGCACACCTGTAGCCAGCTCCTAAGCAGGTGTGGCTACAGCATCCCCTACACTTACGTCTGCCTCACAAGTGCTGGGATTAAAGGTGTACACCACCACTGCCTGGCTGAAATCACATGTTTTTTGAGTTGAAGAAATGTATATATTAACAGAGGTTGACTGAACAAATAAACAATAAAATAAGATGATTTCAGATAGTGATACATGCTGTATTTAAAATATAGAATGGTTCTGGATTTGTAGATACACTCACTATTAAAAGCATTAGATATATCTCAAGAAAATAACTATCTGGAAAAGATAATTTTCCTCTTATGGGAGTGTTTTCCCTGCTCATTTCTTTTTTTTTCCCCCTTTTTTAAAGTTCTAGTTTATCTTCCTTTTTCAGTTTATTTTTATTTTTATAGAGAATACTTTATTAGTTTTGTAATCAAACCCATGTAGATAAGACCTTACATATTTAATACAGTGCATTACCCCTGTACAAATGAAAAAAAATTAAGTTCAACATTTCTGTTTGTCTGGATTTATTAAGGAAAAGTAAAAAAGATCTACCAGCACAGAGAGAGACTCCAAGGGTGCAATACAATTTTTTAAAGTTCTTCCTCCAAGACAATGGAAAGAAGCAATAGAGAGGGAAATCACAGGGTAAACACTATTTGCAGGGGAAAATGGGGGGGGGGTTAACTGTGAGGGGGAGGGATGTAAGCACAGAGGAAGAGGGAGAGAAGAGAGTAAAATAGTAGAGAGGTTATCTGGAAAAGTCTTAAGGAGTCATATTATCTGTCAACCTAAAATGACACATAATACATATAAGTCTACCTGTTTATGTATGTGCTGGGTAGTTTTATGTCAACTTGACACAAGCTAAAGTCATCTGAGAGGAGGGAAGCTCAATTAAGAAAATGCCTCCATAAGATCAGGTTGTAGGCAAGGCTGTGAGGCATATTCTTGATTAGTGATCAATTGGGGAGAGCTCAGCCCTTGGTGGGTGGTGCCATCCTTGGGCTGGTAGTTCTGGGTTCTATAAGAAAGCAGCCTGAAGAAGCCAGTAAGCAGCAAACCCCCAACATGGCTTCTGCATCACTCCTGACTCCAGGATCCTGCTCTGTTTGAGTTTGAGTCCTGAATTCCTTTGATGATGAACAGTGATATATAAGTATAAGCCAAACAAACCTTTTAAATTCCCAATTTGCTTTTTGGTCAAGGCATCTCATCATATCAATAGAAACTGTAACTAAGACAACAAATGTAGTTTATTTTTCAATTTTATAAGATTTATTACAAAACTTTATTTTAAAACCTGCAAATAAATAAAAAATATTACAGGCCAAAATTAACCAGACCCAAACTCAATTAACTCTATACAGTTAGAATAGACATCTGTAACAGAAGCTGTGGTGCTTCTCATTAAAATACATATATATTTAAATGGAATTCTCTTATCTGGGGGCAATGCCCCCAAGAATCATAGACTCTCTAGCAAACCCTCAGCTAGGCATGAGAAGCCCCCTTACAAATTGCTGGTCAGGAAAGTTCAAGAAACTCAAAATATTATAGGCTATTGCTGTTGCCCTTGGTTGCCTCCTAGAAGTTGAAGGTAAATCCCTACTGCTGAAAACACCCTGCACTTTGGACACAGAGTCTGAAGGACCTGAATGAATCTGATCTGAAAACCCCCTCCTTGAGGACTATCTTTTATGGTACCAACATGTACCATACAAGCTACCAAGGGAGGGAAGCAAACAACAGTCCTATCTAACTGTAATACCTATGAACTATAACAATGACCAGCATGTCGGAGTATCCCTAAGAGTGCAATAGTGGCACACATACCTTGCTAGGAACCAAAAGATCTCTTATTGTATTTAAGAGCTGCTCAACAAGAGGAAAATCATGCCTGATACTGTAAACTTAGCCAGTTGATCAGGGCTAATAAAGTCATGGCTCTTGGAGAAGAACCTAACAACCACTACTTACTAAACCAGCATAATCCCTGACTACATTCTAAGTATCTGTATACCCACACTTAAATGTAGCTTCCACCCCCATCAAAAAAGCTTCTTGTTGCAACCGACAGAGATCATCACAGAGCATGACAACTAATCAAAATGCAGAGAACAAGTGATTGTAAGAAGCTCAGCCACAACTGATTCATCTATAGGACAACTGTTTAGCCCAAGGCTTAGGGAATATCTCAGAAGAGCCGGAAGAACAGGAAGTTTGCTGTGAGACTGTATCTCCTACAAAGGTAAGGAAAGCTACACCCATGAAGTCACACCAGCATGGCTGCCTAATAAGATCTGAACAAGGAAGACACCAACAGAGATTCTAACACAGAAGGGTGAAAGCTCACAGGACCCTAACCCTGAATGCTACGAGTAGGAGAAGATAACATTCCTAAGAATAGAAACCCCCAGTTGGTTATCCAATACCAAGTGGTCAGTCCTGAAATTATTTACATACAAATAGATTTTATGGACTGAGCAGTTGTATTTATATATTCAAGAATGTACATAAATGAATATATGTCATCTCTCTCTCTCTCTCTCTCTCTCTCTCTCTCTCTCTCTCTCTCCACTCCCTCCCCCCCCCCGTGTGTGTGTGTGTGTGTGTGTGTGTGTGTGTGTAACAATTAAAGAAAAGATAGCAGAGGCCATGAATTTGGGAGAGAGTTGGGAGAAAGCAAACACATGGAAGAGGGAATGTGGGAAAAGGAAAGGGAAAAGGGAAAATGATATAATTATTTTTAATTAAAAAATAAATTCCCCCTCTAGTGGCAGGAAGGGGAACAGCAAGGGACAATTCCATTTCATAACTTCATACCAATAGTTTTTTAATCATGTGTTTCTATTGCTCTAATAAAACATAAGACTTTAAAATATTGGTAATAACAGCACAGCAGCTGTTAGAGTATTCTCTGTGGAATTTCAGCACTTCTTTCTATACTTAACCCTAAAGCAATACAAGCTGCCTAAAAAAGAAACGGTAGAAGGTATGACCAGCACCTGTTTCATGAATATAAGAATCACAGAACAGGAGGCATGTTTGCATATTTAATGGGTGCAGAGGTGCCAGAATGGGAAACCTACCATGGACCACTGTGTACCCATCATGTGCAGTCCAGTTTCCTGGGTAATGATTATGACTATGAATTGCCTTACAGGGGTTTGGGCCTGGGTCTCATTCCACCTTCTCCACTTCAGCCAGCTTCCACTCTGAAGTCTCTATCAAGAAGACAGAGGAAGAAATCACCTTCGTTACAGAATACACCTTGTTCCAAGACCCAATTATTTTTTAACCTTAAACCTGAGAGAAAAAATTCCTTTTCAGGTTGGAGTCCACAGTTTCTGTCTACTTTCATCTTTAGTTTGCAAATGAAGCACTTTTCTGAGAAGGTTCTGTACTCAGAGTTGAACATTTTGAAGATGGATGGGAGAACTCCGAGGCAGTGTGGGAGGCTTTAACGGAAATGTGGAGTTATGTTTCCACTCAAAGGTCGAATATGCATATCAAAAGCTACAGGGAACATGTATGTGTAGACATGCTGCATGGCTCAGTTATAGAACATTTGCAAAGTCTTCATGAGGCCATCCTTCAATCCACAGTACCATGAGAGTGTAGAGGGGAGGACCAGGGAGAAGGGGGCAGGGAGATGACGGGGTAAGTAAGGAGGCAGGAGGTGAGCAGAAGAATGCAAAAGAATGCTGAGTCCGGATGTGCTTCCTTACACCTAGCAGGGAGGGGGGCAGTATCTGCCAAGTCAAGTCACCGCACATTTCCAAGTCCACTCCCGAATTAGGTCAGATCACTTTTATCACAAAGGTGTGGCTTTTATATTTTTAATTCAGCCCCTGGCTGGAGTGGAGGCTAAAACAAATACTACTAGGCATTCACTCAATACCCATTCAATGACATTTGAGCCCCTTAACAGGTCAGCTATGCTAGAGCTAGTGGCAGTGAAGACTGAAGTCTTGACCACTCAAATGTCTCTTCTAAAGCTCTTTGCAGAGCAGGTATGGCTGAGTGAAAACATGGAATAAAATCAAATCCAAGATAAATCACACTTGAATGGCAGACTGTCTAACTCTTAAAACTTGTCTTTAAATAGCAATGAGTAACTAAATTAGCAAATATAAAATGATGATAAATACATGTTGCATATCCTTAATAAGATCCAGCACTTGGGAGGCAGAGGCATTCGTATCTCTGTGAGTTCAAGGCCAGCCTGGTCTGCAGAGCAAGTTATAGAACAGCCAGGGCTACACAGAGAAACACTGTCTCAAGGAAAAACAAAAACATGTCCTTAATGAGAAAAAAATTATTATAATGATCTATATAGTTTTGTCATTAACAAATAAATACATCTATAAAGCTCATAGAGGAGAAAAACATATTTTAATAGTCAGAATATTAGGCTGAGCAGGCACAAAGAGGACAGAAACAACTCCTTACCAGGCCCCTTGGTCTGGGATGCAGAATCAGCCATAAACCTTCCCGGAGCTTCTGTCGCTGGGCGGCCAGGAACCTTATGATGGGTGAGTAGAAATGAGGGAATGAGGAAATGGGTGGGAGAGAGAGTGAAAGAGAAAGAGAAGGGGGAGGAAAGAGAGAGATATTTGTGTGCTTCGGGAGAAGTGGATCTGAAGAGGCGGGGAATAGGCTGACATAGACACCCTGCTTGCCACCCTGGGCCATGGTGATATCTGGGCCTGGGTTGCTACCAAGGGCCATGTCTTTGTGGCACTGATGCAGCCATAGGGTCTGTGTTGATGTCTGTGGCTCCTGTTACCACCAAGGGCCCTATGCACACCTGTAGTAACCAGGTTCGTGTCCGAGGGACGTGCCCCCACAGGAGCAATGCCTATATAAGAGTCCTATGCTGCCACCCAGGCCCATGGAGCCATGCAGATCCAGGAGGCCTGTGCTGCGACCCAGGACTGCTGCCAGGGGCCATGTCTGGTTCTGTGGCCCTCCTGTGGTCAGGCTCTTGACTCCTGTTGCCCCTGAGGGTCCAGCAGAGGCACCAGAGGCACGTGGACTGGGTCACTACCTGCAGTCCTGTTGGTCTTTGAGGGTCAAGCTCCCTCTGGGGCCATATAGACCTGGGAGGTCTGAGCTGCCACCTGAGGCCATAGTGTCTTCTGGGCCCAAAGTACCCTAAAATCCATGACCCTTCCACAGCCCAGGTCTGTGTTAATGTGTCTCGGGTTACCATCAAAGGTAGAACAGATGCCCAGGGTCTGGGCTACTACCTAAGGACTTGTTGGCATTCTAGGGCCACACCACCACCGGGGTGATACTGATCTTCGTGATCTGCAATGGGCCACATGACATCCAGGCCTGGCTTGCTGCAAAAGACCATGTCTGGGTCCGTGGTTCTACTGAGTCTATGTTGCTATCCATGCCTGTGTTGCCACCAAAAGTCATATAGAGGTCCTGAACCCTGGCTGCCACCTGTGACCATGTTGGTGTCAGAGGGCTGTGCTGCTGCTGGGCCCATACAGACCTCAGTGACATCAGCTGCCATCTATAGTCATGGTGTCTGTGGTCCCAGGCTGTAGTCAGAGCCATGTCTGAGTCTATGGCCCTGCTGCGTTGATGTTTGAGGTTCCTATTGCCATCAAGGGCTGTGTGGATGTCTGGGGTCTGGGCTGTACCAGATGGAAGGTCATACTGCTGCTGGGTTCATGCCAGTCTGAGTGTCCTGTGTTGCTGGCTGAGGCCATGGTGGCTTCCACACAGAGATTTTGTTGTTCTTTTATTTTTTTGTTTTGGGGCTATACTTTTAATTTTTTTTGTGGGAGGTCACAGAGCAAAGGGCAGAGGAGAGCGGACAGGCAGATGAGTGGGATCAAGACGCATTATGTGAAAGCCACAAAGAATCAATAAAAAGTTTTTTTTTTAAGTCGGAATATTAGCTGTAACTTTCTTTAGAATTAGAAATTATTTGTTTTCATAGTTTTACTTTTCCAGTTTTTTAGTTTTTCTATGCCAGATATTATTTTAAGCTCGTGAAATTTGTGCTTCTTTTTTATTTGATTACATTTATTTATTGTGTGTGTGTGTGTGTGTGTGTGTGTGTGTGTGTGTGTATGTGTGTAGACAAACCTCAGAACACATATGAAAGTCAGAGTACACATTTCAGGAATTGTTTCTCTCCATGTTGGGCCTGGAATCAAACTCAAGTCATCAGGCTTGGCAACAAACACCTTAACACTTTGAGCCATCTCACTTACTCAGAAAGATTTGGTTTTAATGAAGAGAAAAAGTCACATTCATAATTCTGCATATATGGATTATCAAAAATAAACAGGGCCGACAGGCTTCCACAAATCTATCAACTTGTTCTTAATAACACAGGACATTATTCTGCTCCTCAAATCTTATCCATAGGAGGCATGAGAGTTGCTAACCCACAGAAAAGAAACTTGCTGCCTTAGTTAGGGTTGCTATTGCTATGATGAAACACTATGACCAAAAGCAAGTTGGGGGCTGGGAGGATCAACTTACATTTCCACATTCTAGTCCAGCATTGAAGGAAGTCAGGGTAGGAACCTGGAGGCAGGAGCTAATGCAGAGGGATGAAAGATGGATGATGCTTAATGGCTTGCTTCAGAAAGCCTGCTTTCTTATAGAATCCAGGACCACCAGTCCAGAGATAGCCCCATCCACCATGCACTGAGCCCTCTCCCATCAATCACTAATTAAGAAAATGCCTTACAGGGCTTCCTACAGCCCAATCTTACAGAGACATGTTCTCAATTGGGGTTTTTCTCTCTCAGATGACTTCAGTCTGTGTCAAGCTGACATAAAATTAGCCAGCACACATGCCAAGCTATCTCTAGGAAGTAAACCAAAAAACCTCTACAACAGACAAAGCTGGGAAACAGTCAGGAACCTGTTCTGGGGAGCCTAAATCTGGAGCAGCAAAACTCATGGAATCACACACACACCTTCGATGGTTGTTAATTGGCCTTTTGTTGTTTTTATTCAACAGTTCCTGAACACACAGGATTTGTAAGGGTGTGGTGTGTATTTATGTTCTTCCAAACATCGACAGATAGAAACAGACTTTAGCAAGTATAATCATCGATGCTTTGCCACACTGGCTATGACCCTGGCATTGGGTTAGCCATCACACAAATTACTTCATTCCGGTCTCGTGAAGTAGGTTCCATTATTCTCATACTTTGAAAGGAAGAAAGTGAAGAGAGAAATGGAAGGAGCTCACCCAAGACCATAGTACAAAACAAAAGAGGTGGCTTTGCAGCAAGTACAGGTAATTACTGCTGCTTCTCTTTCCTTGGACCACTAGGACATTTTCAAGTCAAAATAATGGATCCTTTCCTCCAAAAACAAGGGCATGCAAAATGGAAGTTTTAATAACCTCTGTGTATCCTTTTAGCTAGTGTCTCTTTTGTTTTCCTCCAAGAAAGTAAGGCTGAAAGAAAGGAACCATTTTAAAAATATATCCCTAGTGCACGAACGGACTTCGGGAGCCCTTTTCCCATGGAGGGATACTCTCTTAGCCTAGATACACAGGGGAGGGCCTAGGCCCTGCCCCAAATGACTTGACAGATATTTTTTTGATGATCCCTCATGGAAGGCCTCATCCTCCATGGGGAGTGGATGGGAGATGGAATGGGGGATCAGTGGGGGTCATGGGAGGATGGGAGGGAGACAGAACTGGGATTGATATGTAAAATAAGATTGTTTCTAATTTAAGTAAAATTTATTAAAAAAGAGATGTTCTATATTATCTGATTATTTTCCCACCACATTGATTGTTATATTTAAAAAAAAAAAAAACAATCTATGCCATGCCATATAGGTCTTTCCAACAGTATTAAGAGACTCCATATAGAAAACTGTGTAGGTAGAAAAGTATTCCTTCTGATGAATTTACTGTCATCTAATATTCAGAAAGTCAGAGAGAGGCAATAGGCCTGCACTCCTCCTAAGAGTCACAAAGTGTATCTAAACCAACTCAATGCTTGTTTTGTGTATATTCATTACATCAATAGCTAGCAAGTATTTGAGAAAGGAGCTATAGTGTTTCAATAGTTTTCAAACCTTCAGTGAAAAAGTCATGAATGAAGAGGGTTAGTGTGAGCCCCACTCAGGCTATACACTCAGGAGGTGTTCCTCTGTTAGTTCATGTGTGGGGAAAGTGCTGTGTTGGTAGGACGCCTATGCCTTCGAAGCAGAGTGGTTCTCACTCATCAAGCCTTTAAAAAGGGAGAGTCACAGATTTCAACTTCAGAGACCTTGGGCATCTGGGAACCTGGAGAAAATGTGATCATAATTTGAATTCAGATATCACATGACTCGTACTTCCAGAAATATCAGTGTCAGTTTGATGAATCAAAGCACAGGATATAGGGTTGGCTAACTCTTAAGTTTTAATTGTGGGCTCTATGCTTATATACACAGTGTCTTTGACAAGCAGCAGATTTGTCTAGACTTCAGTTTCTACATGTGTGAAATGGAGAGATAGCAAAATTACTTCTCAGTGTTGTGAGAAGTTTTGAAAATTAAATAGTTCTACAAAACATGTTTAGCTTGTTGTGATTATGAAATCCCCCAAGTTCCTGTAAAAAGCCTTATTAGGGATTCAAGCTTTTCTCTCTGCATTTCAAAATATACAAACTTTGGGAGACTCTTGCTCAAATTGGCCTTAGTTGGCACAATAATTATAACTGGTTCCCTGGATTCATTCATGCAGCAAATAAATAAATAAATCTCAAAGCAAGAAGACAAATTAATTTCTTATCAAAGTAGTCCACACTAAACTGTAATCTTTTACTATGTATTAGTTGGGTTTTCAGTTTCTAAGGCATACAGAACTTTCCCACAACTATTATGTTATAATTTTTATAACATATCAGGCTAAAACTGTGATTTGATATTGAAATCCTGGTTTTTAGAGGACTTGCTTTTGTTGTGGTTATTTAAAATGCTAAAATTGCAAAAAATAAAGTGGGTGAAGGGTATACAAGAATATCCTAAATTATTTTATACCTTTTTGTAAATCTCTTATTAGTCCCCCTAACATTTCTTAAAGCCAAAAAGAAAATAAAAGCTATGAATACAGGTGTTAAGATTGGTATCTGTGATCCTAGCCCTCAGAAGGTTAATATAAGAGGACCAGCCTGGGCTACATGATTCACAAGGAAATAATGTAAATTAAAGTTTTCATAGCTTATTACTATACTTATCAGCATCATGACTAGAGTAGAGAAGGAGAGACTACCAAGTTGCTGAAGGACTGGACACTATAATGGGCATGTAATTTAATAAAATCTCTTTGTCTTTAAACTCAGGGTCACAGTGGCAATGTTTACTAAAATTAGACTCGAAGTCTTACCAGCCAAAATTCTATGGTAAGAGTACATTTATGTTAAGAAAAAGGCAAGACCTAAAATAGTCAGTGTCTTTCAATAATAGCCCCAAACTGGAACATTCCCCAATGGCCAGAGAGCAAAGAATTTGTGACCAGGTATCCAACAAAATTATATATGTGTGTGTGTGTGTGTGTGTGTGTGTGTGTGTGTGTGTGTGTGTGTGTATGTATATATATACACATATATATAATTTTATATATATATATATGTGTGTGTGTGTGTGTATTTGATATATCTAAATGGAAAAAAGAAGTTACTATAACAAAATATGAATAAATCTCACAGGCCTAAAGTTAAGAGAAAAATCTCCATAGAAAAATATAAACACTTCTTGGTCCCGTTTTTTTTTTTATTTAAATTCAAAAAAAACTTGTTTTCCAAGTCAATCCCAGTTAACTCTCCCTCCCCTCCTCCCCTGCCCCCAACTAACCCCCAATCCCATCCCATTTTTGCTCCCCAGGCTGGGTGAGGCCTTACATGAGGGATCTTCAAACTCTGTCCTATCATTTGTAGCAGGGCTTAGGCCCTCCCCAATGAGTCTAGGCTGAGAGAGTATTCCTCTATGTGGAGTGGGCTCCCAAAGTCCATGCATATGCTAGGGATAAATACTGACCTACTGCCAGAGGCCCCATAGATTTCCGAAGTCTCCTACTGACACCCATGTTCAGGGGGTCTGGATAAGTCCTATTCTGGTTTCCTAGCTATCAGTCTGGGATCCATGAGCTCTCCTTGTTCAGGTCAGCTGTTTCTGTGGGTTTCACCAGCCTGGTCTTGACCTCTTTGCTCATCACTCCTCCCTCTCTGCAACTGGATTACAGGAGTTCAGTTCAGTGTTTAGCTGTGGGTGTCTGCTTCTGCTTCCATCAGCTACTGGATGAAGGCTCTAGGATGGCATATAAGGTAGTCATCAGTCTTATTATAGGGGAAGAGCATTTAAGATACCCTCTCCACTATTGCTTAGATTGTTAGTTGGTGTCATCCTTTTAGATCTCTGGACAATTCCCTAGTGACAGATTTCTCTTTAAACCTATAATGTCTCCCTCTATTATGGTATCTCTTATCTTGCTCTCCTCTATTCTTCCCCTGGCTCAACTTTTCTGATCCTCATGTCCTCCTCTCGCCTCCTCTTCTCCCCTTCTCTTTCTGCTAACTCCCTCTCCCCTCCCCCCATCCTCCCACTTTGCTCAGGAGATCTTGTCCCTTTCCCCTTCTCTGGGGGACCATGTAGGACTTAGAGTCCTCCTTGTTTCCTAGATTCTCTGGCAGTGTGGATTGTAGGCTGGCAATCCTTTGCTCTATGTCTAAAATCCATATATGAGTGAGTACATGCCATGTTTGTCTTTTTGTGACTGGGTTACCTCGCTCAAAATGGTTTCTTCTAGTTCCATTCATTTGCCTGTGAATTTCAAGATTCCATTGTTTTTTTCCTCCTCAGTAGTACTCCATTGTGTAAATGTATTTCATTTTCTCTATCCATTCTTCAGTTGATGGCCATCTAGGTTGCTTCCAGATTCTGGCTATTACAAATAATGCTGCTATGAACATAGTTGAACAGAAGTCCTTGTTGTATGAATGTGCTTCTTTTTGGTATATGCCTAAGAGTGGAATTGCTGGACCTTGTGGTAGACTGATTCCCATTTTCCTAAGGAATTGCCATACTGATTTCCAAAGTGGCTTATGAATTGGCACTTCCACCAGCAGTGGAGGAGTGTTTCCTTTTCTCCACATCCACTCCAGCAGAAACGGTATTCTGACAGGAATAAGATGGCATCTCAGAGTTGTTTTGATTTTCATTTCCCTGATGGCTAAGGATGCTGAGCACTTTCTTAAGTGTCTGTCAGCCATGTAAGACTCCTCTACTGAGAATTCTCTATTTAGTTCTGTGCCCCACTTTTTAATTGGATTATTTGGCATTTTCGAGAATAGCTTCTTGAGTTCTTTGTAAAATTTGGAGATCAGCCCTCTGTCAGATGTGGGGTTGGTGAATATCTTTTCCCAATCTGTGTGCTATTGTTTTGCCTTGTTGACTGTGTCCTTTGCCTTACAGAAGTTTCTCAGTTTCAGGAGGTCCTATTTATTGTCTATCTCAGAGTCTGTGTTACTGGTGTTATGTTCAGGAAACAGTCTCCTGTACCAATTACTTCAAGGGTACTTCCCACTTTCTCTTCCAAGAGGTTCAGTGGGGCTGGTTTTATGTTGAGGTCTTTGATACATTTGGACTTAAGTTTTGTGCATGTCAATAGATATGAATCTATCTGCAGTCTTCTACATACCAGCATCCAGTTATGCCAGCACCATTTGTTGAAGATGCTTTCTTTTTCCCATTGTATAATTTTAGCTTCTTTGTCAAAAATCAGGTGTTTGAGCTGGGTGTTGGTGGCACACACCTTTAATCCCAGCACTTGGGAGGCAGAGGCAGGTGGATCTCTGTGAGTTCGAGACCAGCTTGGTCTACAAGAGCTAGTTCCAGACAGCCTCCAAAGCCACAGAGAAACCCTGTCTCAAAAAAAAAAAAAAACAAAAAAAACAGGTGTTTGTAGGTGTGTGGGTTAATATCAGGGTTTTCAATTCAATTCCATTGGTCCACCTGTCTATTTTTGTGCCAATACCAAGCTATTTTCAGGACCATAGCTCTATAATAGAGCTTAAATTCAGGGATGGTGATGCCTCTAGAAATTCCTTTATTGTACAGGATTGTTTTGGCTATCCTGGATCTTTGGTTTTTCCATATAAAGTTGATTATTATTCTTTCAAGGTCTGTGAAGAATTGTGCTGGGGATCACATTGAATCTGTAGATTGCTTTTGGCAAAATTGCCATTTTTGCTATGTTGGTCCTCCCTATCCAAGAGCATGGGAGATCTTTCCATTTTCTGGTATCTTCTTTAATTTCTTTCTTTAAAGACTCAAAGTTCTTGCTATACAGGTCTTTCTCTTTTTTGGTTAGCATTACCCCAAGATATTTTATGTTGTTTGTGGCTATTGTAAAGGGTGATGTTTCTCTGATTTCTTTCTCAGCCCGTTTATCATCTGATTACTGATTTTTTTTGAGTTAATCTTGTATCCTACCACATTGATGAAGGTATTTATCAGCTGTAGGAGTTCCGAGGTAGAGTTTTTCAGGTCATTTATGTAAACTATCATATCATCTACAAAGAGTAAAAGTTGGACTTCTTCCTTTCCAATTTGTATCCCCTTGATTTCCTTTTGTTGTCTTATTGCTCTAGCTAGAATTTCAAGGACAATATTGAAGAGATATGGAGAGGGTAGACAGCCTTGTCTTGTTCTTGATTTTAGAGGAATCTCATTGAGTTTCTCTCCATTTAGTTTGATGCTGGCTGTTGGTTTACAGTATATTGCTTTTATTATGTTCTGGTGTGTTCTTGTTATCCCTGATATCTCCAGGACCTTTATCATGAATGGGTGTTGGATTTTGTCAAAGGCTTTTTCAGCATCTAGTGAGATGATCATGTGGTTTTTCTTTTGCAGTTTATTTATATGGTGGATTACATTGATGGATTTTCATTTATTGAACCATCCCTGCATCCCTGGGATGAAGTCTACTTGATCATAGTAGATGAGTTCTCTGGTATGTTCTTGGATTTGATTTGCCAGTATTTTATTGAGTATTTTTGCATCAATGTTCATGAGGGATATTGGTTTGTAGTGCTCTTTCTTAGTTATGTCTTAGTTGTGGCTTGCGTACCAAGGCAACTGTAGCCTTGTTAAAAAAAAAAAAAATTGGCAATGAGCCTTCTGCTTCTATTGTGTGGAACAATTTGAGGAGTAATGGTATTAGCTCTTTGAATTTCTGGTAGAATTCTGCACTGAGGCCATCTGGCCCTGGGCTTTTTTTTTTTTTTTTTTTTTTTTTTTTTTTTTTTTTTTTTGATTGGGAAACTTTTGATGACTGCTTCTATTTCATTAGGGGTTATAGGCCTATTTAAATTGCTTATCTGTTCTTGATTTAATTTTGGTAAGTGATATCTGTCCAGAAAATTGTCTATTTCCTTTAAATTTGAATTTTATGGAGTACAGGTTTTCAAAGTATGGCCAGAGGATTCCCTGGATTTTCTCAGTGTCTGTTGTTATGTCCCCCTTTTCATTTCTGATTTTATTAATTTGCATGTTCACTCTCTGCCTTTTGGTTAGTTTGGATAAAGGTTTGCCTGTCTTGTTGATTTTCTCAAAGAACCAACTATTAGTTACATTGATTCTTTGCTTCTACTTTGTTGATTTCAGCCTTCAGTTAGATTATTTCCTGGCATCTACTTCTCCAGGCTAAGTTTGCTTCTTTTTTTTCTAGAGCTTTCAGTTGTGCTATTAATTCTCTAGTGTGACTATTCTCCAGTTTCTTCATGTGGGCACTTAGTGCTATGAACTTTCCTCTTAGTACTTCTTTCAAAGTGTCCCATAAGTTCCAGTATGTTTTGTCTTCATTTTCATTGAAGTCTAGGAAGTCTTTAATTTCTTTCTTTCTTTCTTCCTTGACCCAGGACTGGTAAAATTGCGTGTTGTTCAATTTACGTGAGTTTGTAGGGTTTCTGCAATTTGTGTTGTTGTTGAATTCTAACTTTATAGCATGGTGGTCTGATAAGATACAGGGGTTACTCCAATTTCTTTTTGTACCTGTTGAGGTTTGCTATGTTGCTGAGTATGTGGTTGATTTTAGAGAAGGTTCCATGTGGAGCTGAGAAGAAGGTGTATTCTTTTGTGTTTGGATGGAATGTTCTATAGATGTCTGTTAAAATCAAATGGGTCATAACTGCTGTTAGTTCTTTTGTTCCTTTGTTAAGATTCCGTCTGGTGGTCCTGTCTAGCGGTGAGAGTGGGGTGTTGAAGTCTCCCACTATAACTGTGTGAGGTCTTATGTACGATTTGAGTTTTAGTAATGTTTCTTTTACAAACTTGGGTGCCTATTATTTGGGGCATAAATGTTCAGAATTGAGACTTCTTCCTCATGGATTTTTCCTGTGATGAATATGAAATGACCTTCTTCATCTCTTTTGATTGATTTTAGTTTAAAGTCTAATTTGTTAGATATTAGGATAGCTACCCCAGCTTGTTACTTGGGTCCATTTGGGTGGAAAATCTTATCCCAACCCTTTACTCTGAGGTAATGTCTATCTTTGAAATTGAGGTGTGTTTCTTATATGCAGGAGAAGGATGGATTCTGTCTTTGTATCCATTCTGTTAGCCTGTGTCTTTTTATAGGCAAGTTAAGACCGTTAATATTGAGGGGAATTAAGGACCATTGAGTGTTAATTCTTGTTTATATTGAATTTGTTGCTATTGTTGGTATTGTGTGTGGATTTAGCCTGCTTTTTCTTTTGGCTTTGGTAAGGTGGGATTATCTATTGCCTATGTTTTTGTGAGTGTAGTTAACTTCCTTAGGTTGGAGCTTTCCTTCCAGTATTTTCTGTAGAGATGGATTAGTGGCGATGTATTGTTTAAATCTGGTTTTTGTCGTGGAATATCTTGTTTTTTCCATCTATAGTGATTGAAAACTTTACTGGGTATAGTAGTCTGGACTGGCATCTGTGGTCTTAGTGTTTGTAGAATATCTATTCAGTACCTTCTGGCTTTCAGAGTTTCCATGGAGAAGTCAGGTGTAATTCCGATAGGTTTGTCTTTATATATTACTTGGCCTTTTTCCTTTGATGCTCTTAATATTCTTTCTTTATTCTGTATGTTTGGTGTTTTGATTATTATGTGATGAGGCCACTTTTGTGGTCCACTCTATTTAGTGTTCTATAGGCTTCTTCTACTTCCATTGGCATGTCTTTCTTTAGGTTGGGAAAGTTTTCTTCTATGATTTTGTTGAATATGTTTTGTTCACCTTCTTCTATACCTATTATTCTTAGGTTTGGCCTTTTCACAGTGTCCCATATATCCTGGATATTTTGTGTTAGCAATTTGTTGGACTTAACATTTTCTTTGGTGGATGAATCTATTTCTCGTAGTGTATCTCCAACGCCTGAGATTCTCTCTTCCATCTCTTTTATTCTGTTGATTATGCTTGCATCTGTAGTTCCTTATCATTTACCCATCTTTTCTAATTCCAGAATTCCCTCAGGCTGTGGTTTTTTGTCTCTATTTCAGCTTTCAAACATTGAACTGTTTGAATTGTTTCTTGCAATTTTGGGGTTGTCTTTTCTTTCATTTCTTTAAAGGATTTTCTCATTTCCTCTTTTAGGGTCTCTATTATCTTCATGAAGTTTTTTTTTTTTTTTAAGTTCATTCTCTTCTGCTTCATCTGTGTTGGGATGTTCAGGTCTTGCTGGTGTAGAGTCCTTAAACTCTGGTTGTATCATATTGGTTTTTCTGTTGTTGAATGTGTTCTTATATTGTCATCTTCCTATCCCTTCTTCCAGTGGGTGAAGGTGGGGTCTCTTCCTCTCCTGGTGGATACGGGTCCAAATTTCTCTTCCAGTGGGTGCAAGCAGGTCCAATACTCTGCTGGGTCTCATGGCAGGTGCAAGTGGGTCTGAGGCACCCCCCTCTCCTGGTGGGTGGGAGCGAAACTAGCACAGTGATGTCAGCAGACTCTTGGGTGTTTGGTCCGCTTGGGTGCCAGTCAAACTGCCTTCAGTCCCCAGGCCAAGAGATCCCAGAGTGAGCAAGCAGAATTCGGGCCTGAGGTAGGAGCCCACGCTCAACTCTTCCCTGAATGGGGGCTTCAGTAGCCCAGCAATATCAGCAGACTTGGTTGCTTGGTCCTCTGGGGGGTGAGTCTACCTGCCTGCAGTCCCTAGGCCAGGAGATCCCAGAGTCTGTGGTCCTCTTTATATGAATATCATGAGTGGATGAGCTAATCAGTGGAGGTGAAGTTTTGATGGAGTACTTTACCTGTCAGGAGGGTCATGAGTGGAAGAGGCAAGAAAGAGCTTCAAGTGGTGTAGGAGCTGCTCTGTGTCTTGTCTCACTGGGGAACACAGTGTGATCATCTTATCAAAATCTCTTGAGGGATATCTCTACAGACTTCTCCTTTCAAATGCATTGTAAATTAACTTTAAAAAAATGAGATTGGGTGGTAGCTTAGTCACTAATGTGCTTGCCATGCCAGCATGGATATGGTGGCAGAAGCTCATAACACTACAGAGACCACAGACAGGGTGTACTTCTAAGACATTTCCCTAGTAACCTACTTCCTCCAGCTTCCCTACCTCTAGCAGCCTCCACTACTGCCACAAATAACACCACGTTGCATGAGAGCATGGGAATGGGAAATGGGGCACAGACATTTCATATTCAAACCATACACTTGTCAAGACATAGAAACTTGGCTGTTGTGATGCAGTCTCCTGCACATGATAGGGCCATTTCATGCATGAATTTACAGCAATTATAGTTGTCCACATGAGACCTGTATAAGATCATTCCAGTCAACATTCCAGTGTGACGATGGATTCATGGGTGTCACCCATAACTGAAGAGCTATTGATAGTAAATGGCTTCGAGAGGTCACTTTTTACAGGACTTTGACTTCCCCATAGAATGCCTATGCTTCATCGGATGATAATACACCCATGGGCATATGGGTAGCAATAAGTGGACTCAATAAGTTACAAAGAAACTTGAGGACCAGAAGTTGGGAAGGCAATACAGGGGTCTGGGAAGACTAGAATGAGAAGAAATAAAGGATTGAATGCAACAAAAAAACCTTTTTATACAGATATGAAATTCTCAAATAATGAATAAATTTTATAAGAAAACCTTATAAACCTACATTGGTGTAATAGTAGCTAAACTTTGGACTTGATTTGGATTTCTCCAGCTTTCCTACTTCTCTGTCCTTTTGTTCTTCCTTAATCCCAACCAGGGACCACACCATACTTAGTCATTATTTCTCATTAGTTATCTTTGGTTCATTATTTTCAGCCTTTTCTTGGTTTTCATGACAACTTTAAGAATTATCAGGCAGGTATTTTGTAGAATTCTCCCCAATTTGAGTTTATGGGATTGCATGATTAGGTGGGAATTAAAGCTGTTTCAAATGAATACTCCTGGCAGAGTCCTCATTGGGGCTATGTAATACCCATGTGACTCATTGCTAGAGGTGTTCACCTTGAATCCTTGGTTGTTTGGCAGGCTTCCGTTCCTCTATAGAGTATTACCTTCCATTCCCCCATTGTATTTCTGGAGAGTGAGTCATCTAAACCAGATATAAGAGGACATCTTCATTTTTGAGTTTGTAATTTATGAATCTGGGTATGACTCTTGCATTGTATGATATATATGTGTCACTTGCTTCTATGGCCGGAGGATATGCCCTGTGCAATTTTGGTCATTTAATGTTTTCAACATTCTCTTTATGATCCAGGCAGGACACAGCTCATTTAGACAAATGTTCTTTTCGAGACTGAAAAAGAATGTATATATTTTGTAGAAATATATTTTGTAGAAATATATTTTGTATTTCATGAACCTGCAGTTGGATATATACTTCATTAGTTTCAAAGGTTATTTTACCAGTGGATCCTCAAATGTTTACTTTCCTTCATTTTCCCTAGCCTCTTCTTCTGCAGCTTAAATTAGACTTACAGTAGGAACTTTAACAGAGTGTGATACACAACCTTTTGCTCTCCTAGCTGGATTTCCATTCCATTTCCTTTCAGCCCTTCAGATACAACATTGTCCCTTACCTCCTTTCTGCTCCTGTATTGGCACACTCAAAGCTACGCTCATTTCTTTTTTTTTCTTTTATTTATTTATTTTTTTTGAGACAGGGTTTCCCTGTGGCTTTGGAGGCTATCCTGGAACTAGCTCTTGTAGACCAGGCTGGTCTCGAACTCACAGAGATCCACCTGCCTCTGCCTCCCGAGTCCTGGGATTAAAGGCATGTGCCACCAACGCCCAGCTTAAGCTCATTTCTTGACTTTTTACTCCTTTTTCTCTGCATTTTCCTTTTTATGTTTTTTTTGTTTGATTCTAATTTTCTAGTGACAATCTCTGTTTTCAATATATATTCTTTGATGTATTAATTACACTTTGTTTAAAATTGTATTTCTGTTAACCTAAAAAATCTAACTCAAGTGCTTGCTTCAGCAGCACATATAGTAAAATTGGAACAATACAGAGAAGAGTAGCATGGCCTCTCCACAAGGATACATGTGAATTCATCAAGCATTCTCATCTGGGGAAAAGAGAGCTTAAGCAGGGAGGGTACAGGAGTATGTGGGATGCCAAAGGTAGAGGGAAAGGATAATTCTAAGGAAGAATTGTGGTAACCCATATGGATTTAATCCATATCTCACAACCCAGTTATAAATGATAATTACAGAGACAATCAAATACATGCAAAATAAAAGAAGCGGTCAGACTAGGAGTTAAAGGATTAAGCAGGGGTGGGAGCAAGGGATGAGTGAGGAAACCATTGAAAATAGACTAACCAAATTAAAAAATGTATGAACAATCTTTATGGTTACCCACCAGTTAGTAAGATAACTTCACAATATAGCAATAAAAAAGAAAATAAGAAAGAATTTAAATAAAATCATCCTGCAGGATTAGACAATGTGACTCCCAAAAGACATGTAATAATCACTGAAAATTGAATTATTGGCCAGGAAGGCACCAGGGGTCTTCAAAACAATGCAGGGTATTTGCCATTGCTCTTGGTTCTCCTTCATAGTTACATGATAAGGCCCTATTGCTAGACACACCACATACGTTGGCTGTAAGACATAGGGATGTCATTCTTAAACCAAAAGGAAAGTTGCTGGCTAGCTCTCCTAGTGCTGGAAAGTGCTATGCAAGCACTGGGAGAGAAAACCATCAGTGATCTAAGAAGCCAGCTGTGGACACTGTATGCTGCAAAAGCAACTTGCCACGCAAGACATGCCCACTGCTGTAATAGTGGCATGACTGTTATGGAAAGAATGGAGCTGCCCACTGTGTAGGTCTTCCCATATCAAGCAGTTTAACTGGGATAATCCCCAACAGCCATGTCCTGAGGCTGATCTCCCAGGTGGTTCTATATCTTATCAAGTCATTTTGATTAGAGATTAATCAATTGAGATTAGCCATCACACTAATAACTGAGTGTGCAAACACATAAGTCTATATGAAAGACACAGACACATTATATTTAAAACATAGCAGTAGGCATACATGTGTGGATAGGTAGATGGATAGATAGAAAGAAGGAAGGAAGGAAAGAAGGAGGAAAGGAAAATAGACTCAATTTCCTTTACTTCTATCATTACCTTGTAACTTCCAACTTAATATAATTTCCTCTCTGATTATTGTCCAACCCATGTTCCCTTTTAGCAAATTCTTCCTGGTTCTACAAAAATAAACCCTTCATGATTCTATATTAATACACAGAGATAAAATGATTTGTCAATCATTTTATTCTAAGATTAAAGGGCAAGATGTCTCTTTGACCTGAACTTCATGAAGCAACCATTTATATTTTTATTCACTAAGCATTTCATTTGCTAAGATACCTATTAGGTAGCCCCCAAGGACTTGGAGATGCAGATGGTTCATTAGGATTCTTTGTTTATTTCAACTGGAAGAATTTACAGAGTACATGATTTATTAGGTAGCTGCAGCAAACACATCTGGTGCCCTGAGTCATATGCATCCACTCTTTCATCTGATGTTAACCAGGTTGGAATAGATAATTCAGTATACTATACTTTCAAAAGCCTCCCTCTGACTCACACTGAGGACTTTTGCTGCCCCATCTGTCTTGAATGCTAACAGAATGACAGTCCTTATACTCATAGAAAGAATGGGAGACAATCTTGACCAATGGACAAGAGCTCCCTCTGAAGCACTGTGTGAGTAATTTTAAAGGGCATTGTATGATCCAATAGAAATAAGCCCTGCTGCCCAAACCTAAAAATATTCCCCTGTTCTCCCTCTCTCTCTCTCTCTCTCTCTCTCTCTCTCTCTCTCTCTCTCTCTCTCTCTCTCTCTCTCTCTCTCTCTCTCTCTCTCTCTCTCTCTCTCTCTCTCTCTCTCCTCCCTCCCTCCCTCCCACCCCTCTCCCTCCCTCCCTCCTTTTTGTCCCTCTCCCTATCTCTCATCTCATTTATGCCCCTGAGATCATCTTTTGGAGGAACCTATATGACATACAAGCAAAAAGCTCTTCCATTTGTAAGTCACCCTCTTAAGCCCTCTCATATTCAGCCTCACATAGAAGCTACTCTTAAGCCCCTGTTTCTATGGCATGTATTCCTAGACCATAAAACAATTAACAATTGTGTTCTATTACAGTGCCATCTAGTGGCAAGGATGAATCAAAGCTTCTGGCATCTAAGTGACCATGGTGCAGCTATTAAATAGAAACACTGGTGATTTCACATGACAGATAGATAGGTACATTCAACATTAGGCAGTCTTACTACTGTCCTACTGAAGGTCAAAAACATAAATGCTTGTGGAAGCATATTAAAAATAAGGGATAATTTTATGATATGTAGGTATTACATGCTAAGACAATGATGAAGATAATCAAATCTCAAGCATGAAAAAGCATAAGCTACCCACGGACAAGGTCAGGTAGAGTTTTACCTCATTGTTTCAATTGAGTGGAAGGCCAAACCACAAAAAATTAGTTCTCAAAGTACACAAATCTACCTCCCATGATAGAATTAACCATTCTCTAGAAAGAATTAACCATTGATTAGTAAGATGCAAAGGTAATAGCAATTACCATCTAATGAGTGTGTCTTATGTCCTGGCTTCATGCTAAGTGTTATATCCATGTGATCTCATTTAAGCCTCACAATAGCCTTGTAAGATGAGTCTTACTGATGTCTTATGATAGATAGCTTTGTCTTTTTCAGAGAGAATAAAAGGAGATGAAGAAAAATTCCTCAAGTTCCAGAGGTCACAGACGTGCTGAAGAGCGGAAAGGGGTAGGTGGAACCCTATTTGGATACAAAGTTTGTTCTTCCACTCAGCTCATGGTGCATGCAGCCTTAAAAATCATGACTACTTTTTTTAATCAAAAAGATGCTTTATTTACATAAAAAGGATAAAGGACACATTAGTTAAGAAAAGTAGTTCATAGACAAACAGGCTCATAGTACACATATGGAATAATGGTACTCTGGAGGCAGAAGTATGACCTGAACACAGGACCAACATGGGCTACATATATAAACACTAGATTAATATAGGAATATATTTATATAATTATTATGTATATCACAAAACCTGTGTCAATTAATTTGGAAAACAAAACTCCCTAAGGAATTTCTAATTGCTGTCCAAATTCCAGTCACCACATGGAATCCTAGCATTCAAGGAACAAAGGCAATCAAGCTTACAGAAAATTTTGGGCCATTCTGGTAAAATAGACTTGGAATCACTGTCAAAAATGCAAACTGATCTGGATCGGGGAGTGAGGAGTGATAGAAACCTCAGGACAGCCTTTATCATATAAGACTAAAGAAATAAAGGCTCTGCTGGGCATATTAACTTGGCAGTAGAACTAGCTCTATTGATCCAGTGTGGTACTGAAATCTGCGAACCCACACCAGGATAGGACTTGTGGTCCCTAGGAAATATGAGCAACCATTATCCCACTGCTATATATTAAGAAATTCCATGGATATTGTCTGATAGGCACCTATTCTTTGCCATCATAATTCTATGCCCTTGACCAAAGATTCTTAGCTTAAGTGTCACAGGGCTTGTGTAGACTCATGTTGTAATTGAATTTCACCCAGTCATCCATTGCATCAAAAAAAGTCCTCAATGATTTGTTGGTAACGCTCCTCAAGAGATTGACTTGAAGCTTTAGCATGCTCTGTTTCTTGGTCTCTAGGTGCCATGAGAAGTGGAAGTTCAGGTAAGGCTGCATCTCTGGTTAGTCCTGTGTCACTTGGAGTTTCATTTCCTTTGGGTAGCTCAGGGTGGGAAGCTGAATCTGGAGACATGGCCTCCCCATTGGTAGAAGGAAGGACAGTTAAATGACCATGGGAACTGGTTGAACCAGAATCAGCTGTAGAGTTTTCACTTGTCTCTGGCATTCCTCGTTGCACATTGTACCTCACACCTTGGTTTTTGAACCAGACCTGGATCTGTTGCTCTGTCACACCAATCATTTGTGCCAGCTTCACGGGTTCATCCCAGCTTGGATGAATGCACTTTTGAAAATATTTTTCCAGTAGGAGCTTCTGTTGCTTGGAATATGAAAATTGTATTTTCTTCTTGCTCTCTGGAGGATTGTCTCCGTATGTATCTTTACTCTCCAGAGATTCTGGGGAATCCCTGACACTACAACGCCCTGAGGAATGTGAGGATAACAGGGCACTTGGACTTATTGGATGGGCACCGTGTGGTGGGAGAGCTGGGAACATTAGGGCACTGGGGTACTGACAGGCATATGTTTGCATTGATGGTCCTGGGGACACTTGGGTACCTAGATACCTCTCAGGGTCTGGGTTCCATGGAAAAGTTGATTGTGTTGAGGTTGCTTCAGCACCTAGGGGCCTTTGAGACACTTGGAGATTATGATGAATTGCAGGGATTTGATGCCTCTGAGATTCGTTTGTTAATATGGTGGGTTATCTTGATGGATTTTCATATGTTGAACCATCCCTGCATTCCTGGGATGAAGCCAACTTGATCATGGTCATCGAGTACAGGAGTACAGGATTAAACTCCAGCAGAATCTCATTAAAACATGCTTGTAAATCTTCCAGTGCACAGAGAGCTTCCAAAAGATACAGAATACCCGAGAAAATTTGGCCCTCAAATTCTCCAAGGAATCCCCTTGCACCCAAGAGGCATCAAATCCCTGCAATTCATCATAATCTCTGGCTGCTTGTGCTATGTGCATCTTTCCAACTTTATTCGTCTCGACTAGTTTTTTTTACCAAGTACAAAAATTAGTTAGTGATGTGAGTTATCTACAAGGACCTCTTCGTTCTGCAAATGGGATGCTGAAGCAGTCATGGTGATATTGCCTCGGGTCATCTACAAATAGACTGCTGAAATTAAGATTTCTTGTTCACTGGACTCTAGTCAAAATGTATATTCTTTCTCATGACTGACTTCTGCCAGCAATTAATTTATATCCTCAAGCAAATTATCTGTTTGCCTTATCTTAGCTTAGTCTGACTGAAAATGCTATTATTAGATAAGATAATCTATAGAACCATGAAAAACTTCAGTCCAGAAAATTTAACTCAGCACCACCTTCTGACAGTGAGGTGCAAAGGTGAGCCAAGTTGAGGGTGAAGTAAGTAAGCTGTCAACATGTGCAGCCCTCAAATCTCCCCCTAACTTGGGGATGAGATAAACTGTGACCACAATAGTCCATTTGAACCTCACCATAAGAAGAGAGACTCTCTCAGGTAGAAGAAAAGTCTTCAGGATTCTATACTGAGCATCCATCAGCACAGCCATGGACAGGCTATTTAACCTGTTTCAGACTTTGTTCTGCGTTGTGGATTGAATGGAAAAAAATAAAACCAGAGTCACAAACAGTTCTAATGATTTATCAACCACCTTATAATAATCAAGAACAACACATTATACATGAGGAAACTTTGACAATGTTTTTCTTTCCTCTTTCAAAAAATAATTTTGATGTTGCTTCTGAAAATGATCTCAAAAGTGTCATCCCTCCTCCACTTTCCTCTGGTCCAGGGAAGAAACACTTTTACAGCTAGTTGAACACCACACAGCACTTCAGAACTGAACACTTCTGAAATATCTAGGCTTGCCAATGGGGGGCCATTGAGCACAGCTAACAACTTGCAAATGCAAATGCTGTCTGATCTAGCAGTCCACCTATGGGAAATTATCCTACAGATAAATAATGTATCACAAAGCTATGCATTGCAACAATAATTTCCATAAGAAAAGATCTTTTAAAATCTAAATGTCCATCACTAGATGTTTGGTTATTTAAATTATGATACATGAAAGTCTACACAGCTAGAAAGAAATCCAGGACATACTTTTGAGTGATATATACATATATACATATATACATATATACATATATACATATATACATATATACATATATACATATATATATATTAAAGGAAGGAAATAAATATGTTAATATTTGTTTACATAGGCAAATAATAACTTGAAAGTTATTCAAAGAATGTGGGTTTCTAGTGGGTAGGTGGGGGAAAACTGCATCTAAGAATGAAATGGGTGGAAAGGAGATGTTTATTCTATCTTGGGTTTGTTTTTGTTTAAGTGGCAAGGTCCAGAGGGATGACGCAGCTGATGAAGCTACTTGCTGTACAGGACTGATGACCTGAGTTAAATCTCTGAGCCCACAATGGAAGGAGAGAACTACTCCTGGAAGTTGTCTTCTGACCTCCATTTGTGGATTGTGGCACATACACTCCCACAAACATCATACACACTCATACAACAATAATGACAAATTTAAAGGCTCTACTGTCAAATTTTTAAGTAAACAAACTCTAAAATTTAAGAGATAATTTTAATTAAGTGTGTACCTACTTTCAGTATGCTGTCTTACTATGGAAACACACAAGTGTGTTTATGAGGGTGTTTCCAGAAACGACTGGTGGTGGGGGATAGCCCACCATGAATGTGGTTGGCATTATTCCACATTATTCAGTTCTAGACTAAATAAGCAGGAGAAAATGATTTGATTGCCAGAATTCATGTCTCTGCTTCCTGCTGTGGCCAACCTGACTGTGTTTGGAGCTTGCCTGTAGAAGGAAGGTTGACAAGGATGGAGTTGTGGGCTTGAAGACCCTAAAATGGCTGTAAACAGTACCTAATAGTAGATTCTTGTGGGAGTTTGGAAGAGCAGAATGTCAAGAGAAATGCAGACCCTGGAGACTTGTTCATAAGATTACAGAGAGAAACAAAACCTGAGTTGGGCTAGAGTCTACTTGTTATGTTATAGTAAAGACTCCTGCTTTATTCTGCCCATGTCCTGAGAACTTGGAGTGGGGCTAGACTGAAAAATAGTGGGTTTACTTCTATGGCAGTGGAAATTTCAGGGCAACATAGTGTTCAGGCTGTGACATGGCTTCTACTCACTGATCTCATTCAGACCTACAAGGAGGTTTGAGTGCAACAAAAAGACATGAAAGTGGCAAGGAGATGGGTGAAAGTTTGAAGCTGGAAAAAAATCACACTTCAAAGAAAGCATCTATAGCTGTTAAGGTGATTCCTGCTCATGAAGTTATAAAACCTCACCTTCTTCACTTGAGCAATAGGAAAGCCCTGAGGGTAAGACCCCACTCATTGAGATCTCTAATGTAGGAACTGCAAATTCATTCAAAGAGAACCTGCATTGAGGATGGGATTACCTGCTTTAACCAATTCCTAAGGATGTGTTCCCCAGGTTCAGCCCTGAAAACACATAAAGGACATAGCAACTCTGTAATCCACATCTATCAAGAGTGCCCAACTTTTTGACACTGTAAAATGCCTTTGTGATTTGCTAATTGTTATGCCTCTTTCATACCTATTCTGGGGCTCATGGGACCTACAGACAGAATCTAGCCCAGGATGGCCATTATCCTTCTCTTTAGCCTCTCATATTATAGGGCCTCTCATATATATGGGCCACAAATCCCTGCCAAATTGTATATAATACATTTCTAAATGACCCATGTTCTATCTGGAAAATATTTCAAATTAAATCACATGAAATTTTGTAGCATGCTAAAGCATTGCTGAAAGGGAAAATAAATGTTAAATGATGAAAGTCATTATGAAGAAAATGCTAAAATCAAAGACTAAATTCTTGTAAGAATATATAAAATCAGAATTATATGCAAAACAAACAGAAGAAAATAAATGTCATATAAAACAGAAAATGATGAAAAAAATCTAAGAACAAAAACCCAGTTCTATGTAAAAAGTAATCAGACCAATAAGAAACCCACAAAATCGATAAGCCATATAAAATGAAAAATTTTCTCTTTTTTATTACATTTAGTTATTGAGAGAGAGAGAGAGAGAGAGAGAGAGAGAGAGAGAGAGAGAGAGAGAGAGCATGTGTATACAGCTGTGCCTTGATGTGCCTGTGGTCAGAGGACAACTTATGGAAGTTGGGTCTCTCATTCTGCCATGTGGGTCCTGGGTACCAAGCTCAGGCCATCAGGTTTGGCAACAAGCAGCTTTATCCGTTGAGCCACCTAGCCTCCTCCATCCCATTAAGAGATGTTTAAAGACTACAACTCATAAAAGTTGATGACAAGCCCCACCACCAAAAAGAAACAGTATAGACAGGAAGCCATTGAAAAGAGCCCTTAAAAATTATGATAAAGATGCTGAAGTATAGCTCTTCACAGTTGATAGTTCTGTTGGGGACTGGGGGTGGGAACTAGTCAGTTTTCTTTATGGGGGCAGCCACTGGGAGTTTGACAACTCTCCAATGCATATGTAAGCAACACATATTGGCTTTGGTGTATTTTTTCCTTTCTTTTTGGAAGAGGAGGTACCTGGGAGGGTGTACTTAGGAAGAATGGGAGGTGAGTGTGATTGGAATGCATTGTATGAAATCCCCAAATAATCAATTTAAAGTATTATATTGGAAAAATTGATAGAAAATATGCTAAAATTTGAATGGCCTATTATTAGTAAGAATGTAAATTTAAATCTATTATTTTAAAAAAAATCTTCCTGCAAAGATAGCTTTTCATCCAGATGGTTTCACTGATAAATTCTATCCAACATTTAAAGAAGAAAAATAATGATCTTAAGCCCACTTAGAGAAAAGAGAATTCGTTGCAATTCATTTTACCAGGCCACTATTACATTGATACTGAAACCCAGCAAAAATGTCAAGCCTGATACACTGCTAGTGGAAATACAAAATAATACAATGACTTTACAAAATAGTTTAACATTTTTTAAAAACGTTTAATGCTGAGAGGGTGTAGTTCAATGGTAGGACACAAACTTAGCATACATTTAAAGCCTTGGGTCCAAGCAATAGAGACAAAAGAAAGTTAAACATATGTGTAACCTCAAGTTTCACAATTTGAACATCATCGGTATGTTGGGTTAGCCTTTGCTGATGGAATGTCTCCATGCACTCTAAGATACTGATCCTGGCCTCTACTGGGTGCCAGTCACAATGATGATAAATGTCAACTGTCCCAGAAGGAGAAAATCTTGCTTCTAGCAAAGAAGCTCTATATACTCTGTGATCTAACCATTGCACAGCCAGCTGTTTCTTTAAGAAAATAAAACATATCCAAAGTGAGACATCTTGCCTTGACTATGTATACTAACAAATTCATAGTGTCAAGACTTGATATCCACTACAATGGAATGAAGAGGTAATGAATTTGGATCACATCATAATGAATGCCATTAAGTGGTTTTATAAAAAGGGTTCTAGAAAGCCAGGCAGCCGTGGCACCACACCTTTAATCCCAGCACTTGAGAGGCAGAAGCAGGTGGATCTCTGTGAGTTCAACACCAGCCCGATCCACATAGTGAGTTGCACACTGTCTCCAAGACGGAAAATCCCAGGAAGCTCTCTTGCTCTCTTTCCATATATGAAGATGTCTGAAGTCCACAGCCCTCACAGGATGCCAACCTGATGCTGGACTTCCAGCCTCCAAACAGAAGAAATGATGCTTGCTGCTTTACCATCTGTGCTATGTTCTCATGACAGCCTGAACTAAGACAGATTTGTGCCCAGACACTTTCACAAATTGGATTCTCAATAGTAAAAATGGTGGAAAATGCAAATTCCCTCAAAAGGCAGGTGACTGAACAATGTGTAGTGAATCATGCAATGTAGTAGTGTATTTCTCTTTTCTCTCATGTCACCCACCTTACCCTGTATAAATGAACTTTCCATGAGAAAAGAGATGGCCACTATAGACCCAGGGTGACAGTGTGACAGTAGTTCCTGGAACACAATAGACACAGTTACTAAACTGAATGAAGGATTAACTTCCAGTCAGACTCCTGACCTTAGTTAATCCCTCTGTCTCTTTCTGACTTATGTCTCTTCTCTTCCTTCTGCAGACAGCATGTGTGGTTCTCCAACAGTGCATGCCACTGGTAGCTCATGAAGGCAAGATAAATTTTATTCTAACATTAGGATATTTGGGGGTTTTTTTTCACTGTGTTGGCATTGCCACTAATGGTTCTGCAGCCACAGTGACTAAAGCCATCTTTTAATGCTCAGTGTCACTTAATGTTTTATTCAAAGAACAGGAATGCAGGTTGGGGAAATGGCTCTGTCAGTAAAGTGTCTGCTATGTAAGCATAAAGACCTGACTCTGGAGCCCATGGCAAAAGCTGGGCCCACATTCCAGACATGACTCCCTGTTAGGAGCAAAAAGTGCTCTTGCATAAGATCCAAGTTCAGTTCCCAACACCTATATTAGGCAGTTTGTAACTGCCTGCAACTGCAGCTCCATGGGCACCTGTACTCACAGACACATAATTTTATATAAATCCAGACACAGCAGCACACACCTGTGATCCCAGAAGTGGGAAGGAAGAGGTAAGAAAATTCCTGGGTCAAACTGCTCAACTCCAGGTTCAATGAATGATCTTGTCTCAAAAAGTGAAGCAGAGAAGCAGTTGAGGAAGACACCAGACATCGGCCTCTGGCCTGCTTCGACACCTGCAGGGGCACATATGTGGATAGGCACATACACAAAAAGAAACAGTAAACAATTGCTTTAAGCTTTAACCCCTGAATACAAGTAACTTTAATATTCTAGTGACAAAATGGGAAATACACCCACAACTCTCAATGTTGCATAGCAAAGTGGTCAGAGTCAGGAACAGAGGTGTTGGAAGCCCTTGCCTAGCAACTTTATTTATTTATGTGGTTTTAAGTGCTGAGGAGTCTTCCACTTTGTGACATTCCTAGCCTCCAGTGTTCTTTAAAATGAACACCAAGAGGCTGAAGAGGTGGCTCAGTGATTAAAAGCATTTCCTTTTCTTACAGAGGACCTGGGTTCTATTCCCAGCATCCACATAGCAACTGATAGCCAATTATAACTCCAGTTCCAAGGGGTTCAATGCCTTCTTCTCACCTCGGGGGAACCAGTCACATAACGGTGGCCATACATACACGTAGACAATACAATCACACTATAAAATAAAATAAATAAATATAAAAGAAAAATAGCACAATGAATCCATCTGTTCAAAATAACCAACAATATGTGTTGCCTGGCTTCTCATAATTTACTTGATCTTTAGAAAAAAAGTTATATTAACCTTCGATGCTTTTATTCTTTTAGTGTGAAATGAAATAATGAATGTGATTTCTTCCATTTTAATTTTGAATTCGGCAATTAGAGATAAATGTATCTCAAGTAAATAAAAGCTCTTTGGGAGCCTTGATTTCTTTCTTTCTTTTTTTGTAGTACAATAGCACATAAATAGAATAAAATGGACTCTTTTAATCATTTTTAGGAATGTAATTCAAACACTCAGGCAATCACCGTATTGACAAGCACATATTTGCAGAACTTTCAATCATCCCAAACAGAAGTCTAACTCAGCACTCCCCTGCCTTTAACCTCTTGGAATGTCTATTCAGAATCTTGCCACTAGTCCAGGTAGAATCAGACATTTGTTTTTGTTTTAGTTTGTGGTTAACATTTCTCACTTAACATCATGTTTTCATGGCTCATCCATTGTCTGTCTTGATTCAAAATCTCATGCCTTTTAAAGACTGAACAACATTCTATTGTATGACGTATGACATCTCGTGTTTTATTTGTCCATTCACTTGTTAATGGACATTGTGTGAATCTGGGTTTGTGAACCTTGCTATGCAAGTATCTGAGCTTGTGTTTTTACATCTTTGGAGTGGAATTGCTAGGTCATTTGACGTATCCATGGAGTACATTTAATTTGTTTTGTTTTTGTTTGTTTAGATTTGTTTTTTGAGCCAGGGTCTCACTACACAGCCTAGGATGGTTTCAAACTCAACACCCTTATATTTCAGCCCCTTAAATTGGGGGAACACAGTGTGAGTCATGAAAATTGGTTTATATGTTTTATTTTTGAGGAATCCTTAGCAACTTTCAACAATGTAAAGGAATCTAAGACCAAAAACAAAGTTAATAGTTGCTATTCTAGAACATCCCAAATTTTTGTCTAGATAACTCCTGCTTGTTATACAAGACAAAGACAGACATGGGAAAAATACCAGAGCCACTTCCAGGTTGTGTCATGAGCCCCTCTAAATGGCCTATCTGTTAAATTCTGTTTTTCCTTTAGGAACTGAAGTTCTCTGAGGGAAGGATTCAGAGCTCCACTATTTAAGTGTATGTCCTCTGGAACTTGTTCGTACAGTAAGGAATGCTTGTGGTATATCTTCAAAGGAAATAAAAGATTGTTGTGTGGCATGCTCTATAGGAAGATTCATAAACTTTTACCGGTATGTCATTCTATATGTCTATCAAGGTTGCCTGGAGCACTGTGTTGAAAGTATACTGGGGTCATGTGGAGGCTTTCAGGGTGGGAGAGTGGAGCAGGGAATTATTAGCAATACAAGTGGGGTATGGAAGAGCTGCTTGTGCAGATCTGATAGTCCACACAGGGAATATTATTACTTTTGGCTTCAAATCTCATTCTTAATTCTTTAGTGGAAGAATCTGATTCCTCTTCTATGAGTAAACTGGCTGTGACCATGCTGCAGAATCCACTAGTTTAAAACACACACACACACACACACACACACACACACACACACACACACACACACACACACAAAGAATTCCCTTTTCAGACTCCATCAGCACTCCTGGAGCCCTCTAAGATCAAAAGTTCCTTATGGAATTCTTCATGAAGTTCTCACAAACACATCAATACAATCTTATGATAACACGAGGCAGTTAGATTTGAATTGAACCACACTGCTTTCATCTGGGGACTCATTTCTTACCCAAGTAGCATTTGGAGACAAATATATACAGCCTACATTTCACTTTATTTCTAGTTTCATGCCTTTGGTTGTATTTATAAAAAGCTACATGTTTTTCAAAAGTGAAAACTATTCAAATGTGTATTATTATATTATTTTTACAATCTTCACTATACAAATGGGCTGCTGTCTGATAGCTAAGAAATTACAGGCTAAGATAAAAAAATTAATGTTGTTTCAGAAGAAAGACTAATGAGATACATTGGAGTTGGGGAGTCTAGAATCATGATAGCCTCCATTTCAGAAAGGAGCAAAGGGGGGAGGCACCAATAAATTAATCCACCAGGGTGACATCAAATGTTGTCATATCCCAATATTAACTTACCAAGCCCTGGTTGCACATGTGTTGAAGATAGACTAAAGACGTGGCTCCCAGAGACTTCCTTTCATTAGTGCTGTCTAGATTTGTTCAGACATTACAAAGCCTCAGAGAACATGCTGTGTGCTTATCTTAAACTCACCCTGGAAGATACAGACAATAAATGAAAAATTGAAATTTGTATTAAAATCTCAGTGAAGGGAAGTTGTACATTCTTGAAGAGGGTGAATGGGAACTGTGGGGCTTCTTTCGCAAGCATGTGTGTGAAGGAGAGCTGATAAACAATGAGCATTATGGGGAAACAACATTGCAAGCAAGGCATTTAGTGTTACTATCCCAAATGTCAAAAACACACTCATGTGTTCTTTCATTTTATCCTTCCAAAGGGCCAGTAAGGGCGGTAGGCAGGTTTCCTGATCTCTAAGATTTATGCAGCACTCTTACCACTACCATTCTAGAAGGTTCACGAATGCAGAGGAAAGTATTATTTGTATTGTGGCTCTGTCTGGTGACTCACAGGAAGTGAAGAAACAAAGACTGTTTTACTGTTCAGGGATACCCTCTCTTACCTTAGGAGTCAAACTTCTCTAATAAATATTTACCAGAAAAATTAACAGCTGGGCAATTGTGGCACTCACCTTTAATTCCAGCACTTCGGAGGCAGAGGCAGGCAGATGTCTGCAAATCTGAGGCCAGCCTGGTCTACAGAGTGAGTTCTAGGACAGCCAGGACTACACAGGAAACCCTCTCTCCAAAAACCAAGAAAGGAAGGAAAGAAGGGAGGTAGGGGAAAGAGGAAGGGAGGGAGGGAGGGTGGGAGGGAGGGAGGGAGGGAGGGAGAGGGAGGGAGGAGAGGGAGGGAGGGAGGGAGGGAGGGAGGGAGGGAGGAAGGAAAGAAAGAAAGAAAGAAAGAAAGAAAGAAAGAAAGAAAGAAAGAAAGAAAGAAAGAAAGGAAGGAGAGGAAATTAGCAATAAACATGTTTGTTCTACTGAGTTAAAGTGAGGATTTCCACACTAGTTCCACACTGGGTGTTCTTAACTGGCTAGGACAGGAGTTAACTCTGAAGTGTGACCCTAAGGTCTCTGTGTAGCATCAAAGACACTGACAGAGATTCAGGTTGGGGTGGAGGGGGGTTGTTTTTGGTTTTTTAAACAGAGTTTCATGTAGCCCAGGCTGGTTTCCAACTCACTACCAAGCATAACCCTAAATTTCTGAACCTGTGCCTGTACCTCCTGAGTGTACCACTGCAGCCAGGGGATCCACCTCAGAGCTTCCTGCATGCTAGAGAGGCACTGATTAGGTGGCACAATCTCCTTAACTCCATATCAAATTTATCCTTCTCTTGGCCTCTAGATCAAAAACCAAGAGGAAAGGAACATTTTAAATGAGGCAAGAGAGAGAGAGAGAGAGAGAGAGAGAGAGAGAGAGAGGAGATTCATTCCCCTATGTAGACTGAGTGCCTGTTTCCGTTTCATATAAAATTAATGTGTATTATTTAGTCTATGCCTTATCCAGAATACAAGTGAAAGTCTTTCTTAAATGTTAGTTTAAATGGAAGTTTCTGTCCCACCTGGTCCCACAGTTGTTTAGTCCCAAATAAACACACAGAGGCTTATATTAATTATAAACTGTTTGGCCTATTGCTAAGGCTTATTACTATCTAGCTCTTATAACTTAAATTAACCCATAATTCTTATCTATGTTTAGCCACGTGGCTTGGTACCTCTTCTCAGTAAGGCATTCTCATCTTGTGTCCTCTGCATTTGGCTGGTGACTGCATCTCTGCCTTTCCTCTCCCCCAGAATTCTCCTAGTTTGGTGACCCCACCTATACTTACTGCCTGGCTACTCGCCAATCAGTATTTTATTAAACCAATCTGAGTGACAAATCTTTACAGTGAACAAGAGCATTATCCTACATCATGCTAGAGATACACTAGGCAGATTAAAGAAACCTGCACTTAGAAACACTAGCTTGACCTCTGTGTGAGCTCTTCCCTACAGGGAATATAAGCATTCTTCCAGGGTTGGGGATGGGCAGGACCCAGAGCCAGTTGTATTTATCAGCATGGCCGATCTACTTGTTTTGACTATTTGGATAGTCTCTTGACTTCTCTGTTGAATTGAGTGGAAAGTGTTAATCATCTTAGCTAAAACTTGTGGCATGAGTATTGGCTTTTATAGATCTAATAATATGCATATATATATATATGTCAGATATGTACACATATAATACATATATAAGAAGACAGATATTATGAAACATTTTATCTTGGTTTACAATCAGGAAAGGGACACTAATTTCTTGACAGAGTAACTAACTTCTGAACACCCACAGCCCTTCTCTCCAAGTTCAGACCTTGACCAAATTAACAAAAAGACTTTGTCTCCCATTGTGTTAGATTTTCACCACTATGACAAAAGCCTGGAAAAAAACAATCAATGTAAAGGCAGAAACTTTATTTTGGCTCAGTTTTTGAGATTTTGAATCATCTGGCTCCATCACTTTGGGTAATCATTATTCTAAGAGCAACCACATCAACCGTAGCTTCTCCACTTGTAAAATGAAGCTGCTAAGAACATAGGTGGTTGGAAGAATTAAATTAAATGAATTAAATTAAATGAATGAGCAGTATGTAGCATGTAGATGTTCTCAGTAAGTGTCAGGGAGCAGTCGGGCCTTTATATAGTTGCATTACCCCAAGAACAGGTAACTTTACACCAGATGGAAGGCACTGGTTTCAAACCTTACTTCCTGAGTTCTTCACTACTGACCTTTCCATAACATACATCAATATTGACATCTAAAACCACATCAAAAAATAATATTGAGCCTGGGTTTGTAGCTTAGGGACCATGCTTGCCTGGGATGAACAAAGCCATGAGTTCTAATCCCCACCCCATAAAAATTATGTATTCATATGCAAACATACATTTCATTGCCTTTTGAAAGCATTTTTTTACATGTAGTTAAGTTAGTTGAGGGGGGTGCTCTGTGCTACAGTGCTTATGTGGAGGTCAGAGAACAACCGGTGAGAGAGCTGGTTCTCTCCTTACCCTGGGGATGCTGGGGATTGTGAGATTGCAGCAAGCCCCTTTACTCACTGAACCTTCTTGCCTGCCCTCCTTTTTATCTTACAGTCATTTCCTACTTCTGTTGTGTGGTACCTCACACACCTGCTTGTCACTCTGCTTGATTCTTTCATGCTGGCTCAGAGAATGAGCACCTGGGAACAAAGACCTTTTATTTATCATTAGTCCTGTCCCCTCTGGTGCCCCTGAACTGTTCCCAGGTTGATGGCGTAGGCTTCCTGGTGCCCATAACAAACCGCTGTCCGGTCCTCATCCTCCTGGACCTACTTCTGCACTGGACCCAGTTGATTGCTCATGGCTAAGTATCTGAAAGCAGGATTTCTTCCTTTTCTTCTTCCCTGCTCAGCCTTCTCTGTCTCTCAATGCAGGAAGATTTCCAACAGAGCTAATGAGAGTCTTACAAACAAAGTATTTTGACTTATGATTTGCTGCTGGCTGTGGATGTGTATAATAATTTCCTAGGGCTGCTATGACTATGTTTGTCAACAGAGTAGTCCAAGCGACAGAAATATATTGCCTGCTTGTTCTAGGGGCGAGGTGTCTAGACGGAAGGTGCTTGCAGGGCAGGGGCCTTCCTGAAGGCTTGGAGACAGGATTTTCTCCTTCTCTAGCTTCTGGTTCTCAAAATCAACTGTTGGCCTGCTTAGGCTTGTAGACACACCATTCCTCTTCTGCCTCTGTAGCCACCTGGCATTCTCTGTGTTCCTGTTTCTGGCATTCTCTCTCATTCTCTGTTTGACTACAACTCTAACAAAATACCACAGACTGTGTAGACTGAACAACAAATATTTACTTCTCATGGCTTTGGAGACTGAAAGTCTCAGGTCACAGTGCCAGCATGTTGGGTTCTGATGATGGCCCTCTTCCAGGTTGCTGACAGACAAACTTAGATGTTCACATGGCATCAAAGGACAAGAAAGATCTCTAAAAATCCCCTTAAAGGGATGCTTATTTTACTTATGACTCCATTTCTTTCCAAGTGCTCCATCTCCCAACACTATCACATTGGTGCTAGGAGTTCAAGAGGGAAACTTTGGAGGAACACAAATGTTATCCATTCAGCCCATTAAAGTGATTGTATCTGAAGAGGGAGGCCTTGAAAGAAGTAATTGAATTGAAATGAAGTCATAATGGCAGGGTCCTAATCCAACATGACTGGTGTTCTTATAAGAAGAGAGGAGTGGGGGAAGATGATCAGACACAAAGGGAAAGCCATGTTTTAACACAACTCATCTGCAGCCCAAAGACAGAGACCATGTAAGGTAACAGCTTCAAAGGCATCTTATCCTGCAGTCTCCAGAACTATGACAGAACACATTTTGGTGGCTTTAACCTTTGAGTCCAATGGTTCTCAACCTTCCCAATATCTACAACCCTTTAACACAGTTTCTCATGTGTTATTTCATTGCTACTTCATATCTGTAATTTTGCTACTGTTATGAATCATAATGTAAATGTCTGATATGTGATCTACAAAGGGGTCAAGACTCACAGGTTGAGAACTGCTCTAGTCTCTGTGTGGTAGACCAGATGGACTAAAAGACTGTACAGTTTAGTTCTTCCCTCTGTGCCAGTGATTTCCTAACCAGTACATCCAGTCCTAATCTTTCAAGGGCTTCAGGTAGGCTACCCAAGGAAATAGCATTTAACATGTCCACAAGAAAACTGCCATGAAATTTCCTACTCTCTCTCTCTCCACCCTGCCTTAAAAGTAACTCCCCCCAGAGACTGGCATCCTGAGCCAGAAACATGGGAGTCTTCTCCCTGGCCTCACATTCAATCACGGCCCTGCTGAACCTCTCTCGCTGATATTGCTCATCAAGCCCCATGCTCCATGCTCTCTCCTGCCATTGTGTAGGTCCAAGCACTCATTATCTCATACCTGTGCCATTGAAAAAGCCTTCTAATTGGTCCCCTTGCATCCAGTCTTGGCCCTGTAAGTCTATGTCTTCCAGGAAACTAGAATTATTCACATAAATTGTAAGTTGTATTTTCCTCCCACCCCTAGCTCCTTAACCTGATCACAAAACCATCTTTTATGTGCCTTTCACATCCTTGCAGTCTCATCTCTTGCCTCTCCCCATCATTAATGCTACGGAACTAGCATCAGTGTGCTTACAGATACAGGGTCTCATGTCTCCTCTCCCACATTAGTCCCTATGTGAAATCCAGTTTCTTCTCCCTTCCTTTTCTCAACCTTTGAGATACATACAGTCCAGATGTGTTGTGCCCTTCAAAAAGTTACCTCTGAGAGTCATGGATGAGGCAAAGCATTTTGTCTACATGACCATAACTCCCTAAGCAGATTCAAGAGAGCACCTCTGTGATATTTATTATTTTATGATGCTTTTAAAAATATTTTTATATTTTGTTTATTATGAGAATGAAAGCCTAAGGGGATGGGGACTTCTGTACCTGGAGCTGTACCTGTACATAGATATCAATAAACACTTCTGCAGAAGACCATGTGGGCACAAGTCCGAGTCCCAAGACTTCTGCAGTCCAGGATGAGAGAGGAGTACTGGAGAGGAACCTAGATTCTTGCAATCACCTGACTTTAATCCTTCAGTGTCAAGGTAGGGAGAAGCTGGCTTCGGTTACTGAGGGGACAGAATCATAACATTTATTTATCTATCTATTTATTTGTAGTATGCAGATACACTTTCCAGCATGTGGGTTCAGGGGATTTGAACTCAGATTGATGGCAAGTGCACTTATCCACTAAGCTATCTTCCTGGACCTAGATTCATGAATTTTAAAACATATATGTTCGGTGGCTACCCAAGTCCATTTCCAGAAGCAATTGCTAAAGACTTAGTGTACAAAGGCAGGCATAGTTTATTATTCTAGGATTCCTCCCAATTGTTCATTAACAAAGAAATGGCCATTTAGACAACTACACATCATAGTCATTATCCTATTTTGTATAGATCAGAGTTTCTCAGTCTTGGCACTTCTGACATTTGTGCTGGGTCTTCCCTGAGAACAAAGAGGTCCTGAGCTTTACAGAGCACTTAGTGGCATGTCCCACCCCTACCTGGCAGACATCAGCAGTTCCTTCCCTCCTGTGTGTGACAACAGGAGGAGGTCTCCAAACACTGTCAGATGTTTGCTGGCCAGGGAAAAGAGCCGAGCTGTGAAGGTATGGGGAGAGTGGAACAGCCCACAGCACAGCCTGACCTTCAATGTCAGTTTAGCATTCCATAACACTTTTGAAGGCAAGGATTCCCAGAACACTTCACTTGGTCCCTCAGGAGAGCATTTATTCTTTGTAAGAACAAATCTGCCAGGGTTTATCATATGTTTTTAAAGGCATTTAAATCAACTGCATGTACAACCTTTAAGAGTTTTTCTAATATAATTACCTTGTAAAAAGATGAGATCATGTCATTTATTGTTCTATAAAAATGTAGGGTTGCTTTAAAAAAGCAAGCATGTGCTGATTCCCATTTGGAAAAGAAGGAGGTCTGTAATTTAATTTGAAAGCTGTTCCCCTCTGCCTAAGAGGGAGGGAGAGAACAGAGAACAAGCGGAAAGAGAGGGAGGGAGAAAAGAGCAATGGGAATTGCTGGATCCAAACAGGGAGAGGGCGCATCTCTCTTAACTGCATT
Organism: Cricetulus griseus; assembly: GCF_003668045.3. NCBI lineage: Eukaryota > Metazoa > Chordata > Mammalia > Rodentia > Cricetidae > Cricetulus > Cricetulus griseus. The sequence goes on from NW_023276807.1 coordinate 169,428,143, forward strand.
CCCTTTGCTCTGCCTGACTCTAACCCACTACTGTTGATCATTGTGGTCAGCATTCAACACAGCCTGGCCAGATAAAGGCTAATCCAATATTCTGATGGATACAGCTCACATATTCAAAGTATTCTGTTAATGAATACATCAAACATGAAACCTCCACTAACATACTCTAAAAATCATTTGAGGTAAAGAAGATGATACTTCCCGTGCTAGGATATGTGGGAATTTTTTTTTTTTTTTTTTTTTTTAGTGACCTGTGCAGATGTGAACTCTATTCTCTCAAAGTTTATGATCTAGTTGGGGAATATAAAAATTAATGAAATAGTCACACTGATGGGGGTGTAATTACAAATTGAATAAATGCTATGCAGAAAAGTAATTAAGGAGCCTGACCTAGACTCAGGGAACCGACACTTGAAGTGAGCTCTGAAGAAGGAACCCGGATTTAACTAAGAGATGGAAAAGCAGCCACAGATGGAGGGGACAGCATGAGTAAATGTTCACGGCTGGAAGAAGCACCTCAGGAACTGGAATAAAAGCCAGGACCTGCTGGATCTGGGGATGTGACCAGGCTCTGGTAGTTAAGGTGGAAGGGCCACCCATGATGTGCAGGCTAAGAAATCACCTGCGAATGCTGTAAAGAATGAGCAATAAAGCAGGCTGGGAAGGATGCAGAGAGAGTTCCATGTCTTACCTACATCTTGATCTGGTTGCTCTTTGCAATCTCAGGCAGCAGGATTCTGCCCCTCCCCCCCCCGTGGCCTCCCCCCCCCACCCTGTGCACAAATTCTAAAACACTGGGCCTGAAAGGAACCAGTGTCGTAGTCAAGGAAGGAGTCTGTCACATAGGCACCCACCCACACGTGAGACATCTGGACAGTCAAATCTATAGTACAGAAAGATTCTGGGTGAGGGAACAGGGACGACTGCTATTGGGCATGTGACTCCTTTGGTTGTAGATAGAAATTATCTATAATTAGACAGTGGTAATGGCTTCACAGCTTAATATACTAAATATTGATGTGCTGACTCCTTTTGGGGGCCAACTTTATGGGACCTAGATCACATTCCAACAAACCTATTTTTAAAAACTTCATTGTGTTTTAAGACAAACTGAGTTCTAAATTCTAGGTAGATATAAGGTCAAGAACTAGCTTCACAATTCTTAATTTTAAATTTGAAAATTTTAAATTTGTATCTTTTAAAACATCCTTTACATCTCAAAATTCAGCCAGGCAGAATATAAAGAATACTTTTAACACAGAGACATTTAAACAGGATCAGCTGATCAGTGATTGACAGAGAGCTCTGTAATTCCCAAATCACACTTTTTGTTAAGAAAAATTAGAAATGAACTAACTACTGGGAATTAGATCAATTGGGATTTTTCTACTTTGCCAATTCAGTCAAAAGCGGATTTTAACTTTCACCACTATTGTCATTTTCTACCCAGACAGCCACTTAGCAGATGTGTGACATCAATACTGGTCTCCAGTCTTCGTTTTCTTCGTGAATTCCACAGGGAAGTGACTGTACAAGAATGTGTTTTAAAACACAGATCTCAACGACCTCATCATTACATTCATAGACTTAAGTCGCCGGCCCTTATGTAAGACCAGATCTCACCAGCACTATTCTTTTAAGGAATAAGCCAGGTAACATGTGTGTAGCTGCTCTAATTGCCACAACTACAGCCTATCCTTAAACTCAGATTTACACTGATATTAGGAAAAACAGAATCCTGTATAGGGACATTGTCTTGGTCAGGATTCATTCTGGTATGACAGACAATCTAACTCAACATACTGTAACTGGAAATATGTATTTTAATATCCTTTAATATTTCCTTAATTAAAGGAAATATGTATCCTTTAGTATCCAGGACACTCAGATCTCTCTACAGCTAAAATGGCTTTTTTTCAAGTGTGTCCCTCTTGGTGGATGGAGAGAAACAGCACCTCCCCCTACTTCTCTGCCATTCTAAGCAACAAACAACTGCGACTCGTGACTCCTAATTAAGCCTGGTACTCAGTCACAGATTAATCACAATGTCTGTGAGAATTCATCGTCCCAGGAAGGAATCCCACTTACCAAATGCAGATTGAGAATGCTTGTGTAACGGATGCAGATGGAGAATGACAAAGCACTGCAAGGAAAGCAAGTATTGTTACAGAAAGACAAGACTGAGGCTAGCTGGAAGAACAACTAGTTCCTATTACACTTTCCTGTCAAAAGACAATCCCAGCACTAGAGAGGGCAGTGAGAGGCCAGGTGACAAATGCCATGGCTTTTCCTCTTTGGGCTGCAGGTGGTAAGAAATCCCTTTAGTGTATGACTTTAGATATCACATTGCTGGCTGTGGTTTAGAACCGTCATACACAGCCCATGGGGTAAAGGATTGATTCCCATCTGCCAGCTGTCGTGAGGTGATTGAACCTTTAAGAGGTGAGATCTAGTGAGAGATCTTCAAGTCACTAGAGGTGTGTCCTCAAAGTGGATGTGAGGCTCTGGTCTCTTCCTGTTTCCCTTTTGTCTCCCAGCCATGAGGTGAGTGTTGTTTGGCCATGTGCTTCCCCAACTGACCAACTGATATAGACTCTCTAGACCCTCCAAAACTATGAGCCAAAATAACTTTCTCTTTAGATATTATCTTCAGTATTTGTCATATTAACACAAAGATGGATAATACACCATCCTTTGTGGATATCTCTAAACCCTGCTGATAGATTTGAAAATAATCCCTTAATTAAACACTCCATAAATTATTTAACTTGATTGAACCATCTATTTCCTGCTGAGGTTCCCCATCTCTCCCCACTCTCTTCCTCTCTCTTAGACACAAATACACACCACACACACACACACACACACACACACACACACACCATACACCACACAATATGCACATACATCACACACACTGGAAACACACACACTCAGCAACCACCACACACACTACACACTTACCCCAAATGTCACACACACACACACATAAGAGCAGCCATACTTTACTTCATAACCTCACTTAATCCTCTGTAATCATTCCCATATTTTTCCTCTGAGGTTGGAAATTGTTTAAAAATGAGGAAACACAGAGTCAATGAGGGTCAGTGACTTGACCAAGGCCCCACAGCTGCTGAACACCAGCTGAAGCTGGAAGCAAGATCGAATTCTCATGGGTTTTGTTCAAAGGTTCTATCTCTGGTCTAAATACAACTTCCAAACCTACTTTTACAGCTTTACTCCACACAGCAGCCAAAATACTATTCTGAAGATATAAAATAGAAGCAATCTGTTAGAAAGAACCATAAAAACCCAAAGACGTAAATTTACTTTCCATATGTAGATTATATATGTGGGGCATATTCATGTATGTAACTATTACATATTCTGTTTACATTCAGAATTTGACTCCTTAGGTTGGGAACAACATCAAAGAGACTGAGTCTAGGAAACCAGTTCTTCTGGACCAGGTGTGCCTATATTCTCCTCTAGAATGCTTGTGGCATGCCAGCATGGGGAGGTACCAGCTCTGACCTGAAGCATCCATAGGAATTCTGTGTGTGGTGTGTGGTGTGGTGTATGGTGGCTTGCCTCCGTATTCCACACTCTTGTCTATTTACCTCTCTTAACTGACAGGTTCTAGATGACAAGAAGTGTGTCATTCTTTTTTAGTGCCTGAGACATACATGCAAAGTGTGTGAAGTCCAGCCATTAGGAGATCTCTCAGCAAAACATGGACAGTAACAGCTGAGGTTGTACCCAAACTCAGTTTGTGATTCTGGATATCAGGGTACAGTCTAATCAGGAAATGAGTTTCCCACACGGTATGTGCTAATAAATCTTTAACTATCTCATATATTTTGGGCCAGCCATGATCAAATACCTAAATATACTGGAGATAATAACCAGATTAATCACTGTTGGGGGAAGACTTCAGGACACAAGCTGATGAAATTCAAATGAGAGCTCTAATTTAGGCAAGCGTATCCTCCCAGTGTTAATTTCTTGGTTGTGATAATGACATTGGTTGTGTGATCCGTCAACTTTAGAGAAACTGGGTGAAGGGTAATGAGCAAGTTTGTACTGTTCTCAACCCCTTCTGTACATCTCCAATTGCAATTCAAAATGAAACTGTCCTACACCACATTCTTCTATGCCAGACTCTTAGCAACTCATGCGGGGATACGATTTCACCAAGGCTTTGGTGGGGTGCAGCACATCGTGCTATGCAGGATCACATGAGCTTGGAGTTTGGAGAGAATCTTACCACTGACTACCCAAAGTGCTGTCAAAGGAACCTCTCAGTAGAGTCCCTGATAGCCCTCAGCCCTCACCAGGCCTTCTCTATGGACAGCAGTGTACCACCACCCAGCCACATCTTCCTACTTCATTCCATCAAGTCAGAACGGGGAGATCCAGTGTGGTGCTCCTGTGGCTTTTCTCCTCCAAGCAGAGCAATGACACAGTAGTGAATTATGGAGGTCTCTATGCTCGCTGCAGCAGTTTGCAAGGAGTTTTCCGCAGGAGCAGAACTCATCAATGGAATTCTCATGTGGGAGTCTGTGTGGAGAAGGTTTTTTTTGTAACAGGGTCTCACTATGTAGTGGTGACTGACCTTGAACTCACAGAGATCTGCTTGCCTCTGCCTCCCAAGTGCAGGGATTAAAAGCATTTGCCACCAGGCCTTTAAAAACCAGGATAAAATTAAACAAATTTCTTTCAATGAAAGGTGTGAGAAGGCATGGGCCCTGAAGTCTCAAAGCATTCAAAGAACATTCCTGACTGCAGAACAGGTACCATCTTGACATAAACATCCACTGGCCCATACATGCTGAGGAGCTTAATAAGTAATGTCTTTGACTTTATCGGAATTGGCTCAAGGAATGCGGCTATTGGGACAATCCATTTTAAAACTGAGCAAACAGGTACAATGTAAACCAACGTACTCAAGAGAAGTGACAGAGCTGAGCTGTTAACCCTAGTTTCTCTAACTTCAAAGTAAGGGTTTAGCCACTATGCTCCCAGCCTCTTGAATATGGAACTGTAGTTTGATGGGACTCCAGTCCTCTCACATGGATACAGTTCCCTGACAATCTGGAACCCCTTAGAGAGGATTTCTGGGGATGCATCATAAAAACTTGTCCCTGAGATCAGTCTGTGCACATAAACATGCATCCCATTGGAAGAAAACTGCACATCCTGAGTGTTCCTTGGGGGACTGTGAGAGGGGCTCCAGAAAAAAAAGTCAAAAGGCCTTTTACCTCAAGTGTATTTCATCCCCTGGATCGGTCTTGGACGTGATTTCGTGCCTCCTATGACAAACATTTGCATTTGCCACATCCAGCTGTGATAGGAGGGTTTGTGCCCAGTCTTATTGTAGCTTGTTAGGCCATGTTTGGAGGCCTGATATTTTTTTTCCTTAAAAGAAAATAGAGGAAGAGTTGATGTGGGGGGGGGGCAGGGAGGAAAGTTTGGAGGAGGGACTAGGAGGAGTGGAGGAAGGGCATACTGTAGTTGGATGCAATGTATGAAAGATGGATAAAAGTTTTAAAAGAATAAAGTACAAGGGCTGGAGGGGTGGTTTGGTATGGAGCTCAGTTCCCAGCATCCACTTGGAAACTGGTAACAGTTGCACAGAGCCTGATGCCCTCTTCTGTCCTCTGCATATGGTGCACATACATACATTCAAACAAAACAATCATATGCATAAAATGAATAAATCTAGATTTTAAAAAAGAACAAAATGCAGTGACTATTTGTGTTCAAGTCTCTGTAGAGACATATGCTTTCATTCTGATTAACTAGCTATCTAGTAGTAGAGGGAATGAATTGCAGAAAAAAAAATATGTATTTAAACTTTAAGGAAACAGCCAAACCATTTTCCAAGACATTTGTATCATTTTACATTCTCATGAGCAGTGTGTTGGGGGTTCCATTTTGTATGTCCACCAACATTTAATAAATCAGCCGTGTCAAATGTGGCCACACTGATAGACATAGGCATACTCACTCTAAGTTGTGCTCTTCATTTTCGCAAAGAATAATGATTTGAAATGCAGGAAAATAACACTGACCCTTTTTTCTGTACTTCTCAGCCATTGCCTGTCTCCTGTAGAGAACGAAGCCTCTGTTTAATTTCTTGCTCATTTTTCTATTGGGTCATTTTCTTATTGGTGTATTTTATGGATGCTTTATGTATATTAGATTTATATCTTTTCTAAGATAGGTGACTTGCAAATATTTTCTTCTAGTTTGTGATTTGTCTTGTCTCACTCATACCAATCCATTTTTTATCATTTTTTATTTGAATTAGAAACAAGATTGATTTACATGACAATCCCAGTTCCCTTCTCCCTCCCTTCCTCCCCTGACACTCCCCCAACTAAAACCATACCTATCACATACCCTTTCTTCTATTCTCCACCTGACTCAACCTTTCTGCTCCCTCATAACCTCTGCATCCTTTCTCTTCTTCCCTTCTCATTCTCAAAGCTCCCTCCCCCCTCTTCCCATTCTCCTCATTTTGCTCAGGGGATCGTGACCCTTTCCCCTTCTCCAGGGGACAATGTTTGTCTCTTTTAGGCATACCAATCCACTTAAAAGACCAGGTTTTAGTTTTGATGATGACTAAGTTTTTGGTTTTACTGTGATTTTGCTGTTATATCTAATTTTTTCTAGCTCCAGGTCATAAAGTTTTCTCTACTGGCTTCTTATGACAGCACTATGCTGTTTGAGTTTGTATTTAGATGCGTGGTTCACTCTAGGCAAATGCTTAAGTGTGACATGAGTTGTGGAGTGGGGTACATGTTGGTATACATGAATATACAATTGCTGGAGACTGTTTTTAAAACATCCTTTGAATTATGTTAAATCTATTAAATAAATACAATTAAGTCTATTTCTGAAGTCTCTATTCTGTTCTGTTGATCTGTTTATCTCTCTTGGCAATAGGACCGAACCATTGTAATTACTATAGCTTTAAAATAATTTTCAACTTCAAGTAGTGACATTTCTCCATCTGTAACCCTCATTTTTAAAGGAATATAGGCAATTTTTAAAAGACAGTACAGGTAAGACAGCTCAGTAGGTAAAAGTGCCTGCCACCAAGCCTGACAACCTGAATTAGATCCCTGAGACCCACATAGTAGAAGAAGAAAACAGACTCTTAACAATTCATACTCTGACACACCCACATGCATACACACATACATTCATGTGAGCACACACATGCACATACACACAAAATAATGTAATTTTAAAATATTTTTTAAATAGCCTATTGAGATTTGGTTAGGAGTGTATGAATTCTTTGAGGAAAATTCACATTTTAATAGTACAGAGTCTTTTAACCTATGGAGAAGTACCTACATCTCTCTATTTCTATTTTTTAAACTTCTGATGGCAATGGTTTACAGTTTGGGGTACATCTTAAGTACTTTGTTAAATTTGTCCTAAGTATTTATTTTTCTAATGTCACACTGAGTAATCTTGGTTTCAAAATTTCAAGTTTCCATTTGTTTATTTCAAAGCACAGTTTCTTCTTTTTGTTTAAGAGAAAATTTTAGGACTCACAAACCACCTCAGAAAGTGCTCTCCTGAGTTTGGAATAAGCCTGTGCAGTCAGCTGTAAGCCCCATCCAGTCAGCTGTAACCAGTCCTGAACCATGAGCTGTGGATCACTTCCTCTCCCACCTCAAGGATCAAACCTAATATCACTTACCAATTCCATGCTTTGGCTAAAATTCCCACTAACAAGTAGTAAGATTTAAATTGATTACTTATGATGTCTTTTTTCAATTTTGAAGCAAAAAAAAAAAAATCCTCCCTATGGCTATGGAGGAGGACGAGTAAAGGGAATCTCTAAAATTCAAGATTTATTCTGCTGGCATATCTAAATACAGCCATATGGTCCTAGAGGCCAGGGTGTTACAAATTCCACCTACTACAGGGAAGTCTTGGTTCCTGGGAGACCATATGTCTAATGATGTGTTCTGGCCCTTCAATTTACACTGCAGTCTGTCAACAACTTGATTTTAACTGGTCTGAGGAACACAGAAGGCAGCACAGCTCAAGGGACTCTCAGAGTAAATAGCAGGTACCTGCTGATGAATACTATCTTGGAGGAGTGATGCAATTCTGTGACTCAACATCCACCCCACAGAAACATCCATCTGAACCCACATCAGTTTTAGAAGGAGGCTTTGGAAACCCTGGTTTTCTTAGTTAATTATGATATTTTTCCTATTATTCCCTATCTCGAGGTTTTAGCTTTTATTTTCTCACATTAATTCGTCCAACAAATACACATCCAGAAGCACTTTGGGCCTCAAGACCAGGGCAGAAGTAGAGATGGGAAAGAATATCCAGACTTAGAATACAGGGGCAGGTAGATGGCTCAGTCTACAAAGGGCTTGGCCAACAAGCATAAGGACCCAAGTTTGGACACACAGCAACCACATAAAAAGTAAACCAGGATGGCATAAACCTGTAATGCCAGCAGAAGGCAGATAAAGAGGAGGACCCCTGGGGCTTACTTGATATCAAGTCTAGCCAAATTAGTGAGTGACAGGTGCAGTGAGAGATCCTATCTCAAAATTAAGGTGGAGAAATGGCTCATCAGTCAAGAGCAGTTGCTCTTGCACAGGACATGCATACATGTAAATAAAAATAAAATAAATCTCTAAAAAAATAAGGTTGCAAACAATTAAGGAAGAAACACAGTGTCAATTTTTGGTCTCCATATACACATATATGCATGCTCATGTGCACACATTCTATACATATACAACACACACACACACACACACACACACACACACACACACACACACACACAAATGCACACAGAGAGAGATTTGTAGCACAAGAGTCTCACACATCATGGAAGAAAGACAACAGCCCAGTATAAATAAAGATGGAACACTATCTTTGGTGTTGTACTTCATGAGATACAAAGCAAATTCAGGTGTCAGTTACCTCTACTTACTCAGAAGTGGAGGCTGTGCTGTGGAGAGTGGAGAGTGGCCCAGGATGGCTTCCCAGAAAACAGACAAGCATTCAGTCTGAATTAGGTAAACAAGAATCAATTTACTAGGGAAGAGTTTCCATTCTGCCTGCTCATTCTTCCAGAGCATAGTAAATTACCTACAAGGAAACTGGAGAAAATGTGGTAGATATGTACAGTAAGTTAATATTTTCCAAAGATGACCAACTTCCCCATCAAAAGGTGGGATCTCTCCTCCCCATGGCACTTTGCTTTCAAAGGAGGGAAGACAGATGTAAAAGAAGCAAGAGGAATAAAGGAAATGGAGTATAAAGTGGATAGACAGCGTAGAGGAGAAACATGAGGAGAAATAACTGTAGCACAAATTCTAATTGTTCTTAATAATAATAATTCAGAGTCAGATATTGAGGTGAATAGTGAAGATCAGTGAAGCAAAGCACCCAGCCACTAGGGAGTTCTCCCCTCTACCAATGCTCAGATCAAAGGGGTGAACCTGTCCTCAGGTTGCATCTCCAGACTGCATCCTCAGACTGCTTAGACTATGCTGTTTCTCAGACTGCACTGCTCCTCAAACTGCATCTCTCTCTTGTCTCCTCCTACCTTATATTCCTTTCTCCACCCAGTCATATCTCTTCGGTCTCTACATCTTAAAAGCATGTTACCCCTAAGTGCTGGGATCACCTTCGTGTGAACTCTGTTTCACTTTTAGACTAGATCGATTTCATGTAGCCCAAGATGGCCTTAAACTAACATAGATCCATCTGCCTCTGTCTCTGGAGTGCTGTGATTAAAGGTGTATACCATCATTGCCTGGCCTCTATGACTATCGAGTATGGTTAGTTTTGCACTCTGTTCTTCAGGCAAGCTTAATTTGTTAGATCATAAACAAAATATCACCACAAATAACTAATACTAAAGACTTCCTGAAAGGTCATGTGAAAAACCGCTCCTTCAGAAGTTCCAAAATACTAACATATACACATATAAAAAGAGTTTAAATGGAATTGTCCTCTGATGGGCAACAGTGCCCCTACTAGATACCAGAAGCCAACAAGTAAAATGCCCAGAAGCTCTACTTCTATTAGAGTTGTTAGCCAGTGAGATCCCATAGACAACCAAACATAACGGGGCTATGGCCGTTGCTCTGGGCTGCCTTCCACAACTTGAAAGTAAGACCCTATTGCTTGACAATACCACACACAAGTCATAGGACACAAAAAATCAAGCTGGTCCTGACCAGGAATCTTACTAAAACTGGCTAGTTTTCATAATGCTGAAAGGCGCTATGCATGCTATCATAGAAGAAATTGAATTATCTATCTTATTCAACTGTGAACCCTTTAAGATATAATAATGACATGCCTAGGAAGATATGCCTCCTCGTGCAACAGTGGCAGGGATGTTTTAGAAGTAACCAATTTTCTTATTGTATTTAAAGACTGCTCTACAAGATAGAACCCAAACTTGATATAGTCATCAGGGCCAAGAACCTATAGCTACACTCAATCATGACCCTAGAGATGAACCTACTGCCGTTATGATGCTAAAGGGATTAGTTGTATTAATCCAAGTCCTAAGGACTTCTTGTTACAGATTAGCACATGTCTCAAACCTTGTGAGAAATGCTTCTTTTTTGCAGTATGATGGTTAACACAGAGATCCACAGTTGATCCAAGTGCAGAGAATAAGAGGGACATCTTTATCGCAAACACCCTCTTCCCAAGGCTCAGATAGTACTGTGAAAGAGGGGGTGGAAATACTGTAAGAGACAAAGGCAGTGAATTACTGCAATAAATCAGTGATTTTCAGGCACAACAGGGCAGTTGTGCATATGAACTCACAATGGTTGTAACAGCAAGACTTGAGTAAGCTCAAGCTAGACCAAATTCAAAGTAGAGGGTGGAGCTGGGCACAAGATCCTACCCCTAACTGAGAAGCTAGTAGTATTAGCTGCCAGGAAGGAGATAGTTGGCTTTTTTTAAGCTTGTGGACCCTGGTAGGTCTAACATGCTCTGGTGGATGGTGACACACCTGAAAGTATATAGGCAGCATCATTGGGACTCAGTGGGTTTTTTTCAAGGAAAAGTGAGGACACAAAGTTGGCTGGGTGTGGGATGGGCAGAGGATCTGGAAAGAGGTGTGGGAGAGGAATGAATGTGATTAACATTCAATCTATGAAATTGTTAAATCATTAGTACAGATTTTTTATTTTATTTTATTTTTTCCAACTTTTTTTTATTTGAATTAGAAACAGGATTGTTTTACATGACAATCCCAGTTCCCTTCTCCCTCCCGTCCTCCCCTACCACCACCCCCCAACTAAAACCCTACCTATCTCATATCCTTTCTGCTGCCCTGGATGGTGAGGCCTTCCATAGTGTGTCATCAGAGTCTATCGTATCCTTTGGGATAGGGCCTAGGCCCACCCCCATGTGTCTTGACTCAGGGAGTATTTCTCTATGTGGAATGGGCTCCAAAAGTCCACACCTATGCTAGGGTTAAGTACTGAACTTCTACCGGAGGTCCCATAGATTTCCGAGGTTTCCTCACAGAAACCCATGTTCCTGGGGTCTGGATCAGTCCCATGCTGGTATTCCAGCTATCAGTTTGGGGAGCAAGAGTTCCCCGATGTTCAGGTCAGATGTTTCTGTGGGTTCCACCAGCCTGGTCTGGACCCCTGTGCTCTTCACTCATCCTTCTCTGCATCTGGGTTCCAGTTCAGTTCGGTGATTAGTTGTGGGTGTCTGCTTCTACTTCCACCAGCTGCTGGATGAAGGCTATAGAATGGCATATAAGTCAGTCATCAATCTCATTATCAGGGAAGGTCATTTAAGGTAGCCTCTCCTCTGTTGCTTAGATTGTTAGCTGGTGTCATCTTTGTAGCTCTCCAGACATTTCCCTAGTGCCTGATGAGAGTTGGACACTGCACCTGAGTGTGAGTTAGGTTTTGTGACTTCAGCTAACAGAGTGGGGCAGACAAAACACCACTGTCTGGGTTCCTTTTCTATTGCTTCAGAAGGCTAAATTGATCCAGTGGTTTATAAAGAAAGATGTCTCTTTTGGTCATAGTTTGGGTGGCAGATCTTACAAGGGCCTCACTGTGCATCATAACTGGCTTTAGAAAAAAAAAAAAAAAAAAACGGTCTTTATCCCTAGAGCACAAATGGACTTTGGGAGTCCATTCCCTATGGAGGGTTACTACTGCAGCCCAGATACAGCAAGGAGGGCCTCGGCCCTCCCCCAAATGATATGACAGACTTTGAAGGTCCCCTGTGGAGAGCCTCACTATCTCTGGGGAGGAGTTGGGGGATGGGTTGGGGAGGGTTGGGGGAAAACATGGGAGGATGGGAGGGGGAGGGAATGGGAGAAATGCATATGTAAATATGAGTAGTAATTAAAGAATTTAAATTTTTAAAAAGTCACAAAAACATTAAGGTGATTGGTTACACAGTAACAGAAAAGCAAACCAAAGGGGTAAGAAGAGGGGACCATGCAGCTCCACGAAGGAAAGGAAGCAGAAGAGTCACCCTTCATTTGGCAACATGTCCTATATCAAAACATACCTGAAAGTATTTGTTTAGATATGGAACAGCATGTAAGCATGTAACATGGGAAAGAGAGAACTCCAGCAATGTACAGCACAGTTACATCCATACCTAAAAGGACAACTGAACCAGCTAATATTACGGACCCTACTGTTTCGAGTGATTTTAATAAGTGAAGAAACAGCCCCAATACTATTTTCAGTTTAAGGAAGTTCCTGTAGGTCTTGGCATCTTTGAGCTCTTGGCTCAAGCAGTCCTCCCACCCTAGTCTCTCCCGTGGCTGAACATAACATAACAACCTAACATTCAGCCTCTGCAGCTTCAAACATGTCTGCACAGTGCTTTAGATCAGGTTTGGTTGTGTACATGAAGGTCTGTTAATTCATTGATTTATTTGTTTGAGGTAGGGTCTCACTTTGTAAGCTAGGCTGAACTCAAGTTCATAATCCTTCCACGTCAACTTCCATTGTGCTGTGATTACAGGTGTGTGCCACCACGTCTGGCTTGGATAAGTGAAATATTCAGTGAAAATTTAGTATGAAGCTGTTGTGGTATTAAATTCTTCCCAACTGTAAGTCTGTTTTGTCTCCAAATAACCCTAGGAGGTAGTTACTATTGTCATTTCTATTTTGAACAGGTAACCACAGGCAGTTAAGTATGGTTAATAAAACTTCTAGGAATTAGTAAGTGGTGGAGACATGAAGGCACACAGTCTAGCTTCATGGCACTGTACAGCTAGCTCTGTGTGTGACACAGCTCTCAGTACAAGGGACCCAAAGGAATGGCATGAAACTAAAACTTAGCTTTGCAGTTTTCAAACTCTTATCAACAGACCATCAGAAAATGACTGTAACAAATAATCTTCCAGAACTATGAGCAAGCAAATACAGCAATGATTCCAGTGTTAAAAGGGAAAGGGAGAAGGAGCCAGATCCCCAGCTTCTCACTATTAACATTATTCATTCCTCCAAGGCTAGAGGAAATGCAGAAAGCAAACAGATACCAGAAAAAGAAAACAAAGTTGTCATTGGGTAATTGGTGTCGTTTACAGGAAATAAGGGTGTCAGCTAGAATGTCTTTCCAATATATTATCTTGGGCCTTCCTCTTTTGGATCCATTTTAATAACTGCATGACTACATTCATTGTTTCCGCACCTCCTTCCCAGGCATACTTCATTATAAATTAATTTAGATCTGCCTAGGAAAGTATTACTACCGAGAAATCAGAAGAAACGAGAATTAAAGCCGTAGCTGATCACCCCTTCTCCAGAGAGTCTGTCTCCTACGTTTCTCCCTCAACTCTGAAGGGGGGTTAGTACTACTCACACACTTACCACTTGGAATGGGGATGTTTCCAGCATGTCTCTATTTCCCTCCCACACCTCCCTTTCCCTGACAGCCTGGGGAATTCGGACTACTTTGAAGTGTGAAGGGTGAGTGGGAGTTGTTAACCAAAATCCTTCATCCCAAACTGCTCCAAGCTACTGTAGAGTCCCCACCCTGTCACCCTCCACACTGGCCAAGGCAAGAGCATTGAGAGCTTTGTGTGTTGAAATCCATTTCTCCTTTATTCTTATCCTCAGAAGGAGCACTGTAAGGTTAGATGAAACTGCCACTTGATGAAGGGTTAGTGAGTGTGTAATTCCTCCCGGAGTATTTTCAGAGTGATATCCCTCTGGGAGGAGACAAGTTTGCTATGAAGAATCTCACTAAACTGCCCAAATACTGTAATTCCATCCGTTCATGGCTATTTGAATAGCATACCAAAGATTACGGAGCATCAGTTACTCAAGGCCATTCCATCAAGCTCATTTCAGACAGGCCAGCAAACTCAGGAGCTGAAGGTCTCCGTTTCTAAGGGTGAACAGCTGCTGACATTAGTGCCGATAATTCTGGAACCTGCTTTTCTTCAGCAGAATTTACTAGTAAGTAGATAAGATCTTCTCAGTCTGGGCTATAAACAAAGCACTGCAATAAAAAAAAAAAATGAGTTCTTAGAGCTGGAGGGATCCTACCACTCTTGATTTCAGTTAGGACTCCTTGTCAATGCTACTTACATTTTCCCCACTGAAGACCTCTTTTACCTGAAAAGTTTTTACATAACACTATGTAAATTGTTATACAAACAGGCACACAAATCAAACATCTACTGATTATAAATCAAAAATGTATTTCACAACAATTCTTAGTTATATACAATTTATACAATTTTACCATTTAAAATCAACACAGTCTGCATGCTAACAAGATGGCTATACTTGCAGGTTTTTGCATAAAGAATATTCTCTTTGCTGAAAACTTGACACTGTAAGACAGTACTGGTTAATATTTGATTTTTAAAATCAACAGTACACTGCCACATCATGTGAATATGTAGTACAAAATGGCAGAATTATGTTTAGAATGCCACTGCAGGCATTTTTGGAACTTCTAACTTAATCCCAAGCCACCGTTCACTTAATGACTTTTTTTGTGAAACTCAGCAACTCAAACAGGAATCTCTAAAATCAGGCATTTTCATGCCAAAGATAAAGTAATTTGACACATACTGAAGAACTATGGTAGGGAAACATTGAAAAGTCTTTTCAATAATTAAGCTATTC
Source organism: Cricetulus griseus (assembly GCF_003668045.3). Classification (NCBI taxonomy): domain Eukaryota; kingdom Metazoa; phylum Chordata; class Mammalia; order Rodentia; family Cricetidae; genus Cricetulus; species Cricetulus griseus. The sequence goes on from NW_023276807.1 coordinate 169,443,295, forward strand.
TGTTTCTATAAGAACAGAAAATTATATGTAAGGGTTAGAGGAAAAAAAAAAAAAACAGTGAAATTCACAACATGCCAGACTTCAATCTGAACTGAGGTGTTTTAGCACTTACTTTATTTGTGTTACACAGAATGGCTGCACGCACAGGGCAAATGGTGCAAGCTGCATGTTCAAAGCAAGGGTTGCAGTGAAGTCATGCATTACCATCCCACTGAGAATTCACAGACACCTCTTGGATTCATTACACAGTTGATTCTGCATTAGGTTTTCATAGTTGTGCTTCAGAAACAGAGCTGCCAGATGTTTTCCTCTTGGAATTTTTCAGCTCCATGGCCCCTTATGTGGTTGAAAGCCACAGTTAAGAACGGCATTCTCTATTTCACAGCTCATCCAGCTCAGAATATGAGTGCTAGCCTACTGCTATTCCCCTCCCCCCAAACACACACACAATGCACAGAGATATGATTAAGCTCACCTGTGGTGAGACGGCCTACTGATGTATACAGTCATCCTTGGTAGATAGGTTCCAGCTCAAGGTCACTGACACTAACATCCCTCTTGACCAAAACTTTGCCACTTTTCCATTGTCTCGGCATTGATGTGAGGTTTTCCTCACCTCTTGCCCCCTCTAGTTTCCAAGACTTTGCCTTGAGAATGCCAGAGGTCAAGTGATCTGTGTCCCCAGGTCTGGGTCAGCAAGGCTATGAAGGCTACCATGGGAGTCTCCTAGCTGTGCACTTTTAGTAGGACTGAATTACTGAAACTTAGTTCACAACATGGATACCCAAAGTGTGTGATTTTCACTCCCTCTGGGAGGAACAGGGTTGGTAGTTTCATAAGGGAAGATAGACAGATAGGATAAGGTCTTGGTATGCCCGCATCTCCACATGGGAGTTCCAGGAGGAGTCTTGGGATTGTTTCTGACTCTACAGTCTGCTTCTGGGAAGACAGGCAGGATTAAAGGACAGGATCTACCCCATCTTCCATCATTTCTTTCCAGTCACAACAGGATGCAGGAGTGATTTCTGTCTCTTTGTATTTCTTTCCCTGCACTACAATTTTGGCATTTTATTACCTCCAGTTAAGCCCTCTGTTTTGTTGCTATAAATGAATTACTCGTGACACAAATTGCTCAGTTTTACCATGATTTACTTCTAAGACTATGGAGACAGATTTGGCTTTGGGTTAGTGCTTGGGCATCCATCTTCATTGTAGCCTCATGCATACGGGGGGAATGCATCACTGTGGGCCTGACATTATCTCTTTTCTTGTATCTGTTTTTCGAACTGTTCACATTTATTTTTTGATCCTTCTATGTCACTCAATATGGCTGGCAACCCTGGGAATGAAAGCCTACTACAGACCCATTGGGCACTTCTCTCATTTCCACCATCTTTTTAGGGATATCAACAGGTGGGCAGCCAGTAAGAGTCTTAAATGAACAACAAACAGTCAGGTCTACTAACACATTTTTCACTGAAGAAATACCCAAGACAGGGCAAGTTTATGCAAAATAGAGGCTTTCTTAGCCTATAATTTCAGACACTAAAAGTCCAAGATTTGGTCATTTATGTTACTGACAGATCACAAGGGAATACAGCTCTGAGCCACAGCACTGAACTGGGTTTGGCTTTTATAACAACTTGTTTGTATGCAAGAACTTACTTCAAGTAGTTCAGTATGTCCTTCTGAGGAAAGTGTCTTCAGTGACCTAAGGATGGATCTTATTCCACTCTTGTTAAGGGATCCATTCCACCTCCTGGTATAACAAAAGTAACTTGTAGAGGAAAGAGTTTATTTTGTCTTACAATACAGGGTGACATTTCATCACTGAGTGAAGTCAGGGTTCTGGAAGCAGAGATGGAAGAAGAGAACACAATGGAATGTTACTTCCTGCCCAGTTCCCTCTGGCTTGTTCAGCTACCTTTTGTGTAAAGACCCAGCCCTCTTGCCTAACAATGGTACCGCCCACAGTAGGCTGGATCCTCCTACATCAACCAAGAAAACACTCCGCAGGCATGCCCACAGGCCATCTGATGGAGGCAATTCAGCTGAGGTTCTCTCTTCACAGATGTCTTTAGTTTGTATTGAGTCAATAATAAGAATTAACTAGCACAAGACCAAATTCCCCTTGGGTATGGGGAAAAATGATTGCACAGATAATCCCACTAATTTTTAAATGTATAGATTACAGAGTAAAGTATGGAATTTCAGAGGTGCAAGTAGTAGGATGTGCTGGAGTCTGCAGTTCACTGGTTTGCTTTTACAATACTGGTAATTAAATGACTGGTCAGTAGACAGAAAGAGAAAGGTCGTAAATAAGAGACAACGGAGAAATCCAGTTTACAGGCACTCAGAGTGGGGTTTTCATGGAATGAGTACAAATCTGTAATGTGACTTTCTCTTCAAAACTCTTCTGATTACAAGTAGCAGAGTCCTACTCAAAGTTACTCCAGTAAAAATAGAGACTGGAGGTCAACAGTGATGAGACAGCCACTTCACAGAGTCGGAGGAGAAGAAGGAAGTTGTTAAGGACAGCACATAAACCAGAGTGTGCAGAACAGAGCCCCCAGGATGTCTCCATGTGTCTTCCTCATTTCTGTGTCTGAGCCTGTTCTCCTCTTCCTCTGCTCAGCCACTCTTTGTCTACTTATCTCACACACACCCCAGCAGTGGCAACTTTAATCCACACAACATGACATGGCTACCTATTTTAGTACCCATCTTCACCATAACCTTGCCAGGCAAATCTCTGGGTATCCATGCTTGACTTGTGGTAGTACCTTAGTAGTTATCTATGCATGCCTAACCAGCACTCAGAGACAGAGGCAGGCAGAGCTCTATGAGTTCAAGGTCATCCTGATCTACATAGTGAGCTCCAGCCCAGCCAAGATATCACAATGAAACAACAATGAAAAAGGAGGAGGAAAAGGAGAAGAAGAAGAAGAAGAAGAAGAAGAAGAAGAAGAAGAAGAAGAAGAAGAAGAAGAAGAAGAAGAAGAAGAAGAAGAAGAAGAAGAAGAAGAAGATAGAAAGTTTGAGAGGTAAGAGAGACAATAAAACATATGCAGTACTTCTGCTTTTTGGTTGTTTTGTTTTTTGTTTGTTTGTTTGGTTGTTTTACTTCCAGTACTCTTTGAGCTTACTGGTGTTAGGGGCATTGTTTTATTTATTGTGTACTTGTCACCAAATGGAGGGATTAGAACACAGTAACCATTATTTATCTGCATGGATCAAACTGCCCTCGGTAAGATACTGTCACATATACAGACATACCTATATCAGAAGGACATAAAATAGCAAGTGCTGCCAAGAATATATAAAAACTAAAATTCTCATTTTACATTGCTAAGAAGAATGTAAAATGGCATATTTGATTTGGAACACTGTTTGGAAGTTTATTTTCAAATGCTGAATATACCATGTGTAGTAGTCACACAGTTTTAATCCCAGCACTGGGGAAGCAGAGGTAGGAGGATCTCTGTGAGTTGGAGGCCAGCCTGGTCTACAGAGTGAGCCCCAGGACAGCCACACAGAGAAACCCTATCTTTTTTTAAAAAAGTTGAATAGAAATTTACCATGTAACACAACAAAATCTCTTCTTTAACACAATCAAAATCTAAGCAAGAGAACTGGAAATATGTCTATATAATGACTTGTGCCCAAGAGTTTATAAACAGTGTTTATCAACTTGTGTGAATAGATAAGCAAAGTGACATCAATTGACACAATGGAATATAATAAAAACAAACTGGAGTTAAATGCAACAATTCGAGTGAGCCCCAAGTACACAGAGTAATGCTGAATAGAGCTGAATAGCAAAAACTCTGTGCTATATCATTTTCATTTCTAAGGAATGCTCCCTAACAGCAACTCCACAAATGAAGGGTCGGTATGAAAAAAAAATCAGTACAAATGAGCATGTGGGAACACTTCGGGAAATATCCCAGAGTGAGATTACTGTGGTATTTACACAACTATGACAATACTAAAGAATCACTAAATTATACACTCAGAATTAGTGTATTTTATGGTTTGCCAACTATATTCCAGTACAGAATTCAAAAACTCTGTGGGCTCAAAATGGCCATGTAAATTACCTCTGATTACCAAATCCTCCTAGCCAATCAATTGCCTCCTCTGCTTTGAAACATATTTATACCCAGAACACTGATAGTTTCACATCCTCCGTGTAAGAAAATGACCCTAACAGAATCAGAGCAGTTAGCCTACTTATTCTGGGCCTTAAAGACTAGCTGAATTACATACAGATAACATCACCAGTGACAGCTGAGATTGTATCCACTGTGGTGGCCTGTTCTTCATCCTTCTGCCCTGTATGACTAGAAAAGACATTCTCCAGAACATGGACAACTTACTTATCTAGAGAGGTATTACACACTGTTGTGATACGGGCCATTTGCTTGCCTGAGAAAATGGAGCCAGCTGGTCATTTAGGCATCCATAAAATCTACAGTGTTGTAATTGGCTGATGTAGAATGTAACTTCACTATATAGAAAGTGCTTAATGTGCTCTCTTTGCTCTCTTCTCTTACCCTCTTCTCTTCTCATCTTTCCCCCTCGATCTCCCCCTCCTCCACTTTAATAAACTCTATGATTAATGTAAAAAAAAGAAAGTGCTTAATGTTACATCCTTTGCCAGACACGTTATGATTTTCCCATAAACTGTTTAACATAATCTTCCCATATGGAAGGGGGAAAGAATAGAGAAGGTATAAAAATGTAAAAATAACCCAAAATATTTTTCACTATTCCAGTGGTTTGATTGAGAATGGCCCCAATAGGCTCATATATTTGAATACTTGTTCCCCAGCTTGTGGAACTGCTCAGGAAGGATTAAGGGGTGTGGCCTTGTTGGAAGAGGTGTGTCATTAGAGGTGGGCTTTGAGGTTTCAAAATACTGGCATCATTCTGAGTTAGCTCTCTCTCTCTCTGCCTCATGCTTGAGGATCAAGGCTTAGCTCTCAGCTACTGCTCCAGCACTGTGCCTGCCTACCCACTGCCGTGCTCTCTGCCATGGCGGTTGTGGACTCTCACCCTCTAAAACTGTAAGCTTTGGTCATGGTGTTTTATACAGCAATAGAAAAGTAAATAAGATGAGTCACTAGTCTCCTTTTTCCTGGATAGTAAGGGAAAGACCATAGTGAGGAAATAGGTAGTTAAAATAACAACAGAAGAACAAGAGATGAATTTGTGAGTAGAAGAGCTTGCCATAATTACAATATAGAAAACACATACATACCAACAGCAACAACATAGTTACACCTTCATATCTTGAAGTAACATTTTTAGTTCAATTCAAAACACTATCACTTCAATCCCTGCCACTCACACAATTTGAAGGAATGATTTGAAATAAGGGGTCATCCAAGTCTTTTACCTTTGCACTTATTTCCAGAAAGTCTTTGCTAAAATAATTTGTCTTACTTAAGCTTTTACTCAATTGACTAGATGGTTCATAAATTATACCCAAGTATAAGTTAAGGATAACTGACTTATTTTCAAATATCCTATGAGTTCTCTAACAGCCTGATTATTTACCTTTAAAAGTAAACATTTTAATGCACATATATGTAGATTTTTGTATAAGTCATTTTGAGCCAAAAAACTGTTTGATGGGCTCCTGTGGAAAAGTCCTTGTTCAGTGAGTGCACTCAAGAGAAGCGCAGTGTGCAGCACTACAGGTGACAAAATGATTTCAATACAGGATTGCAAGAATTATCATCAAATTAAAAAAAAGAACAAGTAAGTGCAATAGAGGGGGGAAACCACAAAAACTATCAACTATATGCTGTGAAAATGCACAGCAAAAGATGAGCTAATGACAAAGTGTTTGCTAATTAACCAGAGCACCTTATACATATTGATTATGACTTAGGAAAATACTAAACTTGCACATCATAAATCAAGCAAAACAAATTCCTTAAGACGTGATGGATGAAAAATAATGTGTTGAGCTTATTAAAAGTTCACTGCAAAAATAGAAGAATTCTTGCAGCAACCTGTTCCTGTGTCCTGTCTATCATGTGATCATATGAAATAGTACTTGATGCCTGCTCTTGAGAAGCTGAAACACTGGTCCTACTATACCGTAGGGGAAGAAATGGAAAGGGGGTAGGCAGCCAGGCTCAGCAGATAAGGCCGTTTGGTAGCAAGTGTGAGGACCTGAGTTTGAAACCCAGAACTCACATGGTGAAGGAAGAAGACAGAGTCCTGCAAGTATTCTCTCTGACATCCACATACACACCATGACAGGTGTATAATCGTGCATATATAGGCTCACACACATATAAATACATATGTGAGCACTTACACTGGCACACTGAATAAATGAGTAGAAAAGAAGGAAAAAATATCAACCAGTCCAAAGTACTATATGACTCACTGTCTTTTGACTATAGTAAGATTATAAATAATAACTTGATACTGGCATAGGTGGCTGTAAATACATCAAGTCTGACCTTGAGGAGTCTGTATTTCAGAGAATGTTTGGAGGCTGGGAGTGTAGCTCAGTGCTGCAGCACTTGCCTAGCATGAACAAGGCCATGAGTCCAAGTCCCATTTGCACAGAGAAAAATATGTTATAAAAGTGAGATGTTATTTGTTTTAAATTTGTTTACCAGGTATTTGTCTTTCCCGTGGTTCATTTAGAAAATATCTGAGCTTAAGTCTTAAGCCTTAAGATGAAAAAGCCAGAATTTTTTTTTGAGAACTCAAATTTAAAAAGCAGTTTTTAAGTCAGGTGGGAATGGAGAAATAACTATTCAAGGGTGTGTGTACTGCGAAATCACACCACTTTTGATTAATGAGAAGAAGGGCAGCCTAAATTAACAAAATATGAACATGAAAATATTTTAAAAGAAAACAAATGCTGTTATTTTTCTAGGTCATGCCCTTGAGATGAAAAAAAAATTACAAAGTGCTGAACCTGATATTAAGGCTGGTTTTAATTGGTGTGCAAGACTGGTTCAAGAATGTGCATTAATTGGTTTTCACGCCTAGACTAATCACCAGTTCCTTTCTCAATACCCACTCATGCAGAATGCTGGGGCAAACACCCCAAAACAAGACAACCTCAGAATTATGGCATTCTTAGGGAATCGATGAATTTATTGACTCGCCTGCCCAATTATAGTCAAGTAATTCTTAAAAGGTCACAGCTACTTCCATCAGCACAAGAAACAGACTTCAGCAACAGCCATTAAGGGGCATCTGTTGCCCTGAATTATCACCCAGTGACTGGTGCAAGCTGTGATGGAGTCCTCCAAGTATTTCCAGTTACTCTTGAAATGAAAGGGTGTCCTGCACAGGCCTGTGTGCTTGCACAGCTGGTCCCTGGCTGGCTGGAGACAAGGTTGGGGAGGGTGAGAAACAGCTGGAGTGAGAGGGACAGCTTCCACAGAAGAACCTTTAAAAGATAGACTTCAACTCTACTTCCAGCTTGAGCTCTACTTCCGGTGAGTCACCCGGGAGTGAAGAGCCCACCGCAAGCTCCAGCTATGCAGAGCTCTACCTTATCTTCCCTACCAAAATGGGATGTATCCCATGAAACAGGAGATAGCAAAAGTTTTTTTTTTTTTTTCTTCTTTAAGTTGCTTCTGTATGGTATTTTATCACAGCAACAATAAAAGTAACAAAGGTGCAGGCCTTTGGTAACCCCTCTGATCTTAATTTACCACTTATCCTCTATATCCTGTGTGTGTGTGTGTGTGTGTGTGTGTGTGTGTGTGTGTGTGTGTGTGTGTGTGTGTGTACGCACATATGTGCATGCTAATAAGGAATAAATCCAGGGTATCACACAAGCTAGACAAGTGCTTTACCGCCAAGCTGTAACTTCGACCTCTTTATTTTGAGGCAAGACCTCAAGCAGACCTTAAACTTTCTATCCTTCTGCCACTGAACCAAGTTCTTTATTCTCCTCTGAATGACCTTCATGGTAATAGTAGCAGCAAACATTCCTGCATGGCAGTTTCTAAGTTGGTCTGTCCTAGCGGATACCTAATGTTTGCCTGTTGGCATCAATCACCACTTCTTTTTTGGAAGGATGATCAAGATTTTACTTTAAGAGAATTTCTGTTCTCTCCCCACCATCCAGACACACTGTCATGAGCAAGAAGTAGACACGCATAGTTACTATAACAAAAGTTATATTTTATTATGCTGTGGGTCATCATACAATGTTCACACTCTAAGTTCCTAACTATGGTCCTAAGCCTATCTCCCCAAGGCTGCTCACATGTGCAATGTGTCTTAGCTGAAGGTCAGGTTCAGTCTCTAACAGAAGTCTCTGATTTGAGAGTCAGGATTCTGGGGAGACTCTCCAGCTGCAGGGCAGATCAAGGTGGCATCCCTCCAGATGTGCAGAGCACAGCATTGCTCTTGGTGTCTGCTTACATATTGTCCAGTGGGCATCATGGGGTCTAGGACTGTATCTGGTTATCCTGAGTGAGTGGTGTCACGGGGTTTTGGTTATCGGTGCAGCCTTGGGTGTGGATCCTGACTAAGCTATTTTTACATGTCTAAAAGGCACTTTTAACATGCTTCTTACAAATACACACACATACACACACACACACACACACACACACACACACACACACACACATTATTATAGTATGTGCAGTTTCAGTCTGTGGTCACCCAGCTTGGGCTTCCTGACTATAGCCATTGGCCAGAAATGACTGGATGAAGCCATCAGAGTTAGTCCTGGGTTTTCTGGAACTACTGGAACAGAGAGCTTCCTTCTTTTATCTGTTATAATGACAACATGACCGTTAATCCTGATTGTCCGCTGGACTGGATTGAGTTGCTAGGAAGCATACTTCTGGGGTGTTGATGAAGGTGTTTCTGTGGAGGATTGCTCAAGGGATCTGTCAGGAGCACTATTCCATACAGTGGGGTCCACAAAGCCCGCTAATATGGGATTCCCTTCTCGTCTCCCTCTCCCTTTCCTTTTCTACCTCTCCCTCCGCTCTCTATTTTCTTCCGGGTCACCAAGAAGTAAGCTACTCTGCTCCTACATTCCCTTCCAACTATGATGGCCTATATAACCTCTAAAACTGTGAGCCACAAAGTCCCTAAAATCGTTTCTCCTTTAAATTGTATTTGGTCACAGCAATGCAAAGGATAATATGAAGCTGGAGAAAGAGCTTGGTAGTGAAGCTGAGACAGAAGAAACCTTAGACATGGGAAGAGGCAGAATCATGATGGCACTAGGTCCCCTGTATTTAGCTGTACCTGATACCTACATAGGATGTTTGTAATTTTTTTCCTCCTGTTATTTTGGGCTTGGCTTCTGACCTTACAGCTAGAAACAATAGGTATACTCTATTTCATTTGACTTCTGTGTTATTCCTCCCAGGAAATGGCTAGAATTCTCTGCATTTCATACATCAGAAATCTGAGACTAGCCAAGTATAATGATATATGCCTGTCCCAGATTCTGAAGCAGACAGCTCACTTGAGCTGAGGAGTTCACGACAGCCTGGGTAGTAGAGTGAGACCATCATTCAGAAATAAGTAAATAAATAAATTTTTATAGCTGTCATTTTAATCCTCAGAAAAACTTGCAAGCATAGAAACACCAACAATTTCCTAGCATAGACTCCTGATAGTTTGCCAGTATGCAGACATTCCCTACTGAGTGTGATTTCTCTAGAAATTCATGACTCCATGAATGTTTTCTGATTCTATGTTTAAAGATAAGCTACAAAGGAATACATTCATTACAAGCTCCATTGTCTGTCTAATAACAGCAAGTTTTAAACAAGTTACTAATCGTGTCAACAAAGGTATTCTCAGGATACCATACATTTTTCAGGGAGCATCCAGTTTTTGACCTTTAAAACATTCTTATCGCTCTCCTGGCCAATGGTCCCTTATGGCACATTCTAGACTATAAAGCCATTCTGAAGTATGTGTCTTATTTTTCTTTTCTTTGTATTAAATTAATTATTTCAATTTTTACAGTCCAATCATAGTTATCCCTCCCACTCCTCCTACCAACCCCACTTGCCTCCCCCCAAGCCCATCCCCCATTCACTCCTCCCAAAGGGTGAGTCATGGGGAGTCAACAAAGCCTGGCCCATTTAGTTGAGACAGAACCAAGCCCCTCCCCCACATTAAGGCTGAGCAAAGCATCCCACCATAGGAAATGAACTTCCACATGCTAGCTCATGTACCCAGGACAGATCCTGGTCCTACTATCAGGAGCCCCTCAGATAGACCAAGCTACATAACTGTCTCTCACATGCACAGGGCCTAGCTTGGTCCCATGGAGGCTCCACAGCTGTTGATCTAAAAGTTCATGAGTTCAAACGAGCTTGGTTCAACTGTCGCTGTAGATTCGCTCTTCATGATCTTGAATTCCCTTGCTCATATATTCCCTCCTCCCTCTCTTCTACTGGATTTCAGGAGCTCAGCCTGGTGCTTGGTTGTGGATCTCTGTAACTGGTTCTATCAATTATTGGATGAAGGCTCTAGCTTCTCTGGAGCTGTAGATTGTGGTCTTGTTATCCTTTGCTTTACATCTAGTATTCACTTATGAGTGAGTACATACCATGTTTGTCTTTCTGAGTCTGGGTTACCTCACTCAGGATGTTTTTTTTTTCTAGTTCTGTCCACTTGCCTGCAATTTTCATGATGTCATTGTTTGTTATGTATGAGTAATACTCCATTGTATAAATGTACCACATTTTTTTTTTGATCCATTCTTCAGTTGAGGACCATCTAGGTTGTTTCCCAGGTCCTGGCTATTACAAATTATGCTGCTATGAACATTGTTGAGCAAGTGTCTTTGTGGTATGATTGAGTATACTTTGGATATATGCCCAAGAGTGGTTTCACTGGGTCTTAAGGTAGATTGATTCCCAATTTCCTGAGAAACTGCCATGCTTATTTCCAAAGTGACTGTACATGTTTGCACTCCCACCAGCAGTGGAGGAGTGTTCCCCTTACTACACATCCTCTCCAACATAAGCTGTCACTAGTGTTTTTTATCTTAGCTATTTGGACAGGTGTAAGAGTCATTTCGATTTGCATTTCCCTGATGATTAAGGATGTTGAGAAATTATTTAAATGTCTTTTGGCTATTTGAGATTCTTCTGTTGAGAATTCTCTGTTTAGCTCTGTACCCTACTTTTTAATTGGATTATTTGGTATTTTGATGTCTAGTTTTCTGAGTTCTTTATATATTTTTAAGACCAGTCCTCAAAATATTGGTAAAGATATTTTCCCATCTGTAGGCTGTTGTTTTGTCTTATCGACCATGTCCTTTGCCTTACATAAGCCTTTCCATTTCAGGAGGTCCCATTTATTAATTGTTGCTCTCTGGTGTTGTATTTAGGAAGTTGTCTCCTGTGCCAATGTGTTTAAGGATACTTCCCACACTCTCTTCTATCAAGTTCAGTGTAACTGGATTTATGTTGAGGTCCTTGATCCACTTGGACTTGAGTTTTTGTACATGGCAATAGATATGGATCTATTTTCATTCTTCTACACGTAGACAGCCAGTTATGCCAATGCCATTTGTTGAAGATGCTTTCCTTTTTTTCATTGCATCATTTTGGCTTCTTTGTCAAAAATCAGATGATCATAGGATGTGGATTAACGTCATCGTCTTTGATTCAATTCCATTAGTCCATGTGTCTGTTTTTATGCAAATACCAAGAAGTTTTTATTGCTGTATAGCTCTATAGTAGAGTTTGAAGTCAGGGATGGTGATGTCTCATGAAGTTCCTTTATTTTATTCTGGGTTTTTTGTCTTTCCATATGACGTTGGATATTGTTCTTTCAAGGTTTGTGAAGAATTGTGTTGAGATTTTGGTGGGGATTGCATTGACAGCTGTAGATTTACTTCTTGTAAGATTGCCATTTTTATTATGTTGATTCTACCTATCCAAGAGCATGGGAGATCTTTCCATTTTCTGGTATCTTCTTCAGTTTCTTTCTTTAGAAACTTAAAGTTCTTGTCATACAGGTCTTTCACTGTTTGTGTAGAGTTACCCCCAAGATATTTTATATTTGTGGCTATTATAAAGAGTGATGGTTCTCTGGTTTCTTTCTTGGCCCATTTATCATCTGTATATAGGAAGGCTACTGATTTTTTTTTTTTAGTTAATCTTGTATCCTGCTATATTACTAAAGGTGTTTATCAGCTTTAGGCATTCCTGGGTAGAATTTTGGAGGTCACTTATGTAGACTATCATATCATCAGCAAATGGTGACAATTTGACTTCTTCCTTTCCAATTTGTATCCTCTTGATCTCCCTTTGTTGTCTTATTTCTCTAGCAAGCACTTCAAGTACTATGTTGAATAAATATGGAGAGAGTGGATGGCCTTGTCTTCTTCATGATTTTAGTGGAATTGCTTTGAGTTTCTCTCCACTTAATTTGATGTTGGCTGTTGGCTTGTTGTAAATTGCTTTTATTATGTTTAGGTGTGTTCCTTGTATCCCTAATCTCTCCAAGACCTTTATCATGAAGGGGTTTTAGATTTTGTTGAAAGTTTTTCAGCATCTAATGAGGTGTGTGTGTGTGTGTGTGTGTGAATTACATTGATGGATTTCCATATTTGAATCAACCCTGCATCTCTGGGATGAAGCTTACTTGGTCATGGTGGATTATTTTTTGATGTGTTCTTGGATTTGATTTGCCAGTACTTTACCAAGTATTTCTGCATCGATGTTAATGAGACAGTTTGGTCTGTAGTTCTCTTTCTTTGTTGCAACTTTGTGTGGTTTGGGTATCAAAATAACTGTAGCCTCATAAAAGGAGTCTGGCAATGTTTCTTCTGTTTCTATTGTGTAGAAAAATTTGAGGAGTATTGGTATTAGCTCTTCTTTGAAATTCTGATAGAATTCTGCACTGAAGTCATCTGGTCCTGGAATTTTTATTTTTATTTTATTTTATTTTTGATTGGGAGACTTCTAATGTATTGGGAGACTGCTGTATTTCCTTGGGCTTTATAGGTCTATTTAAACTGTTTATTGGTCTTGATTTAATTTTGGTATGTGGTATCTATCCATAAAATTGTCTGTTTCTTTCAAATTTTCCAATTGTTTTTGAAGTGTAACCTGATGATTCTCTGGAATTCCTGAGAATCTGTTCTGTCCCTTTTTTCATTTCTGGTTTTGTTAATTAGGATATTCTTTCTCTGCCTTTTGGTTAGTTTGGATAAGCGTTTATCTATCTTGTTGATTTTCTCAAAGAACCAACTCTTTGTTTCATTGATATTTTGTATTGTTCTCTTTGTTTCTACTTTATTGACTTCAGCCCTAACTTTTATTATTCCCAGTCATCTACTCCTCCTAGGTAAGTTATGTCTACTATGGATCTCAGCCAAGGTTAGTGGACATACCTCACCTGTGGGTCTCACTCATCCTTGGCATGCCTGAGTCATTAGGCAGATGATGGGGGACAGAGGCTAAAGTAAACAGAGACATAAAGTGTCAGTATGACTATGACAATGGATGACTGCACAAAGTTTCCATCCTTGATGATAGCTCAGGAGGCAAATAACTCATTGAAAAGCTCCACAAATCATCTGTATTACTTAACATACATAAAACATGTGCAATCTTAATGATAACTCACTGAAGGCTCGCTGGAGTTCAGTCACTTTGCTGCAGTCTCAGCCATCTCTATCACATCCTCATAGCCAGGCCCACAGAGCTGTAACCACTTTTATCTGTCAATTCCTGAGCTAGGGAATAGGCTCAGTAACCTCCTCAAGGTAATGCATTCAAAAGGAGCATGGCAGGGATTCAGATTTTATGGCCCATTGTCTCTGGAAGCTAAACCCATCATGTTACTTCACCATTAAAAATAGTACAGAACTTACATGTGGACTCTAGGATACAGTTTGATTCAGCTGTACTCCCCTATTCATGTGCATTTATGTACATCTATGTGTGATTGTTCATATACATGTTGTGTGCACATATATGAAAGCCAAAGGTCAACCATGAATCTCACTCCTCAGAAACTATCCATCTCATTCTCTTGAGTCAGGGTCTCTCACAGGCCTGGATATGGCCAGCAAGGCCCACCCAAGGATCCACTTATCGCCGTCTTCCCAGTTCTGGGGGTCAAGCCACCAAGTCTGGTTCTTTTATATGGTATATGGTATCAAACTCAGGCCCTCACACTTTCAAGGTAAGGAATTTGCTGGCTGAGTTCTTGCTCCAGCCCTCTTCTGATTTTTTTTTGTAGTGACCAAGTACATGTACCATAAAATTTACCATGTAACCATTTCTAAAGGTACATTTCTGTGTTATTAAGTACTTGGCACACTGCTGTGAAACCATCACTACCATCCATCTCCAGGACTGGTTCATCACCCTAAATGGAAGCTGTATGCATTTAATAACTCTCCATTCCATATTCCACTGTGTGTATGTAAGACATTTTGTTTATCCATTCCACTATTCATGGACCTTTTGGGTTTGTTTCTACCCTTCTGTTCTTGTAAATGATGGTGCTGTGAACAACATTATGTAAATATCTAGGTCCCTGCTTTCAGTTATTTTGGTATAGACACTGGGGGAAGGGTGTTGGGCAGTCATAGGTCATATGGTAATCCTATGGTTACTTTCTATAGGAACCATTATACTGTTCTCCATAGTAGCTACACCCTTTTAAGTTCCCACCAACCATGGACAAAGTTTCTGATTTATCCTCCATGCCAACACTTGTTAAATTCTGGAGTTCCTTTTAGGAGAAGCAGTTTTCCAGAATGACTATCCTAATGGTGGTAGAATTCTTATTCTAGACCTTATTTGTGTTTACCTAATGATTAATGAATTAATAATTCAAAGAAGCATATGCCTTCTTTGAAGATAGGTCTATGTGAGTCCTTTGTTATTTGTGAATTGAGTTGTTTGGAGTTATTGCTGTAAAGTTGTTCTTTAAATATTCAGCTGATTAATCTACTATCAAAAACATGACTTGCCAGTCGATTGTTTTCTCCAATTCTGTAACTTGCCTTCTTACATATTATTTCTTGATGCAGAAGGATTTTTAATATTTGATATTCATACATACATGCATACATACAATGTGTTTTGATCAAATCCACCTCAATTATACTCTCCAGTTAATTCCTACTCTATCCCCCTCACTACATTTTTCTCCCAACCTCATATGCTTTTTAAAAAGAATTTAATACCCACTGAGTCCATTTGGTTTGGTCTGTAAGTACATGATTGTGGGACCATCTCCTAATTATGGGTAGCTCTCGGGGTCCACATGCCTAAAGAAAACTGACTCTCTGTCTTAGTCACTATTCAATTGATGTGAAGAAATACCATGACCAGGCAGCTCTTACAAAGAAAAGCATTTCATAGGGGGATTGCTTATAGTTTCAGAAGTTTAGTCTATTACCATCATAGTGGGAGCATGGAGACTTTCAGGCAGGCACTAGAGTAGTAACTGAGGGCTACATCATGACCTGTAGGCAAGAAGAGAGGGGAACTCTGGACTTAGCATGGGCTTTTGAAACCTGAAAGCTCATGCCCAATGACATACTTCTTCCAACAAGGCCACTCCTTCTAATCCTTTCAAATGGTGCCAATTCCTGGTGACTAAGAATTCAAATATATGAGCCTATAGTGGCCACTTTTGTTAAAACCATCACATTCCACTCCCTAGCCCCCATAGGCTTGTAGCCATAACATAATGCAAAATGCATTTAGCACAACTTCAAAAGTCCCCAGTCTTTCACAGTCTCAAAACTGCTTAAAAGCCCAATCTCTCTGAGACTCATGGCAATCTCTTAACTGTAACCACCTGTAAAATTAAAAGAAAAAAGCAGATAACATATTTACAACATACAATGGCACAGAATATACATTACCATTTCAAAAGGAAGAAATTGGAGCATAGAGTGGAAATGCTAGATCAAAATTAGAATGAAAAGCAGCAGGATAAATGCTAAATTCTGCATCTCTATGTCTGCTATCAGAGAGTTCTTTAGACAGCTTTATTGACTGAAACACACTTCTCTCTCAGTCTGCTTCCCTACCCAGTATGAAGCTTTGCTTAGCAGGTATCCCACAACTCTGGTATCTGCAACATCTTGGGGGTCTGCAACATCTTGGAGTCTCCAACACAATCCAAGCTTCACCTTCAGAACTTCATACAGTGGCCCACCTGAGTCTCCAAGCAGGCACACCCCTGACACAGGCCTGGCCTTAGCAGCTTTTCTTTTACAAGGAGGGAGATTCCATAATCCCTTTCTTGTATTCTTGACAATAAAGCCAGAACCATGAGGCCAAAGCTGCCAAGTTCTGCTTGCTTGGGCTGGAACTTGACCCATTCATTCAAATACATTTGACCAGCTTTATGTTTTTAATGGTGTCTTTCACTGCTTAAGATTTCTTTTATTTCCTTTTCTCAAGTTGGAAGCTTAGCTGGGTGGGGTCTTGCCTTGAGGTTACCACTTCCTTTATTAATGTAACATCTAGCTTTTGTCTAAACATTTTATCTCCATGAGCATAGGACTTGGCTCCAACATTACATTTCTTGGTGTTCCTTTTCTCCTTAAAGTGTGCATTTTGCTTGCTTAGCTTGCTTCTTTTCATTAAAGATGTGCCTAAGAGTGACCACTAATAACCAAGTGACACCATCTTCTAGGCTGTCTTGAAATCTCCTCTACCAATGTCAGTAATCCAAAAGTCATCCATTTAACTTCAGGCAAAGTTTTAGGACAAGGGCAAAAAACAGCCACATTCTTTGTCAAAATAGGATATAATGGTCTCTGGGCTACTTGCTAATATTCTTCCATTCTGAAACTTCTTGAATTGCTCTCCCTCCAGTTCAAATCACCTCAGCCCATAGTAGGATATCCCATGAAGCTCTGTTTAAAATGTCTAACCACTTTTCTAATCCAAAGTCCCAAAGTCTTCTATATTCCTCCCCCAAAACAGTATGGTCAGGCCTGTCCCAGCAATACCCCAGTCACTGGCACCAACTTCTGTCTTAGTCATTCTTCTATTGCTGTGAAGATATGCCATGAACATAGCAACTCTATTTTTTTTTTAAAAAAAAAAAAAAGGCATTTAATTGAGGGCTTGCTTACTGTTTCAGAGGTTTAGTCCATTACCATCATGATGGAAGCATGGAGGCATTCAGGCAGGCACTGGAGCAGTAACTGAGCACTACACCATAATCTGTAGGCAAAGAGAGAGAGAGAGAAACTCTGGACTTTGTATGGGCTTTGATATTTCAAAGCCCACTCCTAGGGACATAGTTTCTTCAATAAGGCCACACCTAATCCTTTCAAACAGTACCATTCCCTGGTAACTAAGCATTAAAATACATGAGCCTATGGAAGCCATTCTTATTCAAACCCCCACACTCTCCTTGCCCCAGAAGCTATCAATTGCCTATAGCTCCTAAGATAGGGTGACACTTCATGAGACCTTCCACTATCCATATTGGTATTTTGATTGGCTCCATCTTGTACAGTTCTTGTACATGAAGTCTTAGCAGCAATGAGTTCATGTGTACTAGTACACTGTCATGATTGGAAAACACTGTTTTTCTACAGATGTCTATCATCTCTGGCTCTTAAGATCTTTCTATCCCTCATCTTTGATGACCACTGAGACTTAGTGGGAAGGAAGCTAAGCACCCCACAGTCTCTTATAGTCTACAAGTTGACAATTTGTAGATCTCTGTATTAATTGTCATCTACTACAAAAAGAAGCTTATCTGATGAGGTTTTAGAAATGCATTAATATATAAAGATAATAAGTTAGGGGCCAGTTTAGTACTATGACAATTTAACAGAATAAAAGTACTGGTTCTCCTCTAGAGTCTATGACTAGCCATGGGCTTTTGGCCCTGTCAGCAAAACTAAGTATGTGTATCCTGTGGAGTGAGCCTTAAATCCAACCAGAAAGCAATTGGCCAGTCCTGTAATGTGTATGCCAGTATCACTCCAGTGGTTCTGTCTTGCAAAGTAAGATGTTATTTTTAGCACTCAGGGTCTACAGCTGTATAATATATTGATGACTTTTCCCATTCAATAGTGTGCATAGAATCTTCCAGCACCATACCCAGTAAGGCTAAAGATTCCAGGTCTCTATGGATTGTGACTCCAGTATGTGGTATCTTCATCAATAGGGTCTTACTCTCAAGTTCTAGAGAGTAGCAAACACCAAAGCAATAGCCTGTAATGTTTGTGAGGTCCTTGGAATCCTACTGGTTACCAACTCAAAAAGAGGTAACCTAAAGTTGTCACTGGGCAGTTGGATAGCCTATGGTGTCAGGGGAAGGGGGTCACCCCTCCTCTTATAAAATAACTCCATTCAAACCCCTTTGTATGTGTATATTTTAGGAAGTTTCTACAGTAGTAGATTTCTTTATGGCATCTGGTTAGCTAGCCTACTCCACACTCACTCCTCTATGCTGCCCTCCCATCTCCAACCAACCTAATCCTTCTTGTGCCATTATTCAATACCCCTTCTTTGTTTTAATTATAATTTATGGTGGGAGTTTCTTTTCTTCTTATATCTATTTGCTGTTCTGTAAGCCTCTTGTATCTGAATGGAAATCTCTTTAGGTTTAGGAATTATTTTTCTACAATTTTATTAAAAATATTCATTACATCTTCACTATTGGTGATCCTTCCTCCTCTTACCCTTCCTCTTCACTTGCCCATAATTGTAAGATTGGGTCTTTTTATGGTGTCCCAAGGCTTTCCCATGTTGTGTTCTTTGGGCTTTTGTTGTTTTATTTCTCACTGATTTACTGAGTGATCTAATTCCTCTACTTCATCTTCCAACACTTATTCTATTCTCTACATGATCCATTCTGCTGATGAGGCTTTCCAATGGTTTTATGTTTGGGGATTTTTTTGTTTTGTTTGTTTTTGTTCTTGTTCTGTTTTTTGTTTGTTTTGTTTTGTTGGTTGGTTTTTCAAGACAGGGTTTCTCTATGTAACTACCTTGGCAATCCTGGAACTCAAGCTATAGACCAGGCTGGCCATGAACTCACAATGTTCCTGTGATTAAAGGCCTATGCCACCACAACCCTGTGACGTAGACCTCTTTTTTTAAAACATTTTTTTAGATTTATTTATTTTTATTTTGATGGGGAATGTACTGTTTATGTTCATCTTATTGATTATTAAATAAAGTACTTGTTTGGCCAATGAGACAGCAAGTTACATGGAACTAGAAGTCAAAGAGGATTCTGGGAAATGTAGTAGAGAAGTGGTGATCCAGGCAGAAAGTGACATAGCAAGAAGACTCATATTTAAACAAGGAGAAACAGGAAGTGTCCTTTTCCCCTACGCCCCTCCAGCAGCAGGATGTGAGCCACCGGCAAGAGAGGGTGCCAGCGAAAGGCATCCTCTATAAGTCTTATAAAATATATAGATTTATGATAATTAAGACTGAGCTAGCAGATGAGAAGTCCTAGTCATTGGCCAAGTAGCTTTGAACCTAATACAAGTCTCTCTGTGCATTAATTGAGGCCCTAAAGGCAGGCTGCTGGCACAAAGCGCACACGTGGCAATGGGGCTCAGCGACTTTTGGCGGAAAGATTTATCGTAACATTATTTTATATGCATTGGTGTTTGGCCTGCATGTATGTTTTTGTGAGAGTGTCTGATCCCCTAGAACTGGAATTACGGATATATGTGAGCTGCCATGTGAGTGCTGGGAGTTGAACTCAGGTCCTCTGGAAGAGCAGCCAGTGCTCTTAACTGCTGAGTCATCTCTCCAACCCCTCCATTGAAGTTTTAACTTGGCTTATTGTGTTTTTTATTTCCAGCATCGTTTCAGTTTGGGTTTTCTTCTCTTTACAAAATTCATTTTTCATATCTTGAATCGACCTTCTTATTTCATTCATCTCTATTTTTGTCATCTTCAGGTTGTTTAAACGTAGTTATAATCACTCTATTCTTGGGAGGTCATTCTTGCTGTGGTTCAACACTGTGGGATCAGTGATTGGAAATAGACAAGTCTTTCTTGGCTTTTCTGTTGCTTCTATTGGGATCAGTGATTGGAAATAGACAAGTCTTTCTTGGTTTTTCTGTTGCTTCTGTTTCTGCACTGGGATTTGAGATCTATTTGTTGTGTTTTTCTTTTCATTGTGCTTGAATCTCCTTTCTTTCCTTTGTGTATAGAACATTCAGGCCAGGGTTATGTTATAAGAGGATTAGGACTTTACTTCCTTTTGCAGAACTTGTATTGAGGGCCAGAGGTCCTAACACTCTCCAAGGATCAACACTGCCTTCTGCTGTGGCCTTCCAGTTCTAGTTGTTCTACTTTAAGTAAATTCTGGTCAAACAAAGGTTGGAGACAGGAGATCTTGGGAAGCCAGGTGTGTAGTCAGGAGGCCTACAGAGGTCTACTCTGTACCATCTTCAGGTAGCCAGGCTGGGGTCATTGGGTCAGAAGTTTTCAATTTAATTTCATTTTAATAGAAAGTGTTTGTCATTGGTGTTCACAGAAATGGTAAGAAGAAATTGTAAGAGAGGAGCAGGGCCCTCTTACCAGAGAGTGAAGCATATCACAAGGCCCAGTTTGATTAAAGCCAAACAGAGTCATTGAACAGGCTGGGCTCAGAGGCCATTGAAATGATGACTCCCATAAAGAACAGAGACCTGGGAAGCCTTCTAAAGGCCGTCTCAATTATTGTCCAAGAAGAGAGACTTAGAGAGACCAAGTGTCAGTTCCATAAGGAGGAAGATCAAGGCCAGAGTGGGATGGAGGAGGAGGTGGTTAATGACTGCTGGTAGGACAGTGAGTGTACCTTGGGCAAAACAGGAACTGCCAGAGGGCTGCATTCTAGCCCTACCCTACCCAGATACCAAATGAGGGGTCACAAATGAGTTATTAAATATTTCTGTGTCAGCAGCCCATCTCTAAGAAAGGACATCAAGATCTGTCTTTTCTATGTCCCTATTTATTTTAAGAATTAGAGGGGTTAAGGACAGTCACAAACTTGTTATAAACTACACTGCACTTTTGGGGAGAAATAAGAAACCCAAATGATGAGACACGAAGCAGAAGGGCAAACTCAACTGTTTAAAATCGGTCCCATTTTTAAAGAATTTAAAACAAAGTTGTGGCAATCTACAAAGATCTAGTGACCAAACAGGTCTCTTAATAGCCCAGAAAAAGTGGAAGTAAAATTTTCACTTGCTGCAAAGTGGCTGAAACACGGGAGTCAAGCAGAGATAATGGAGAACTCTTTCAAGACATTTGGGAGAGGTGAGTGAGGAAGGAAAGAAGACCATGAGAAACTTGTCCCTCCTATAACAATGGGTGGATGATTGCAAATACAACTCAAAATTCAGGATAGCATACATTTTTCCCTGTAAGGACCTTTAAAGGGTAGCATTGAGCTATTTTCATATACTCTGAAAAATCATTCTTTCAAACATACTACCATAAGGATGGTGTGTGCACATACCCATGCATGCACATGTAGAACCATGAGTCAGCATCAGGTGTCCTGCCCTGTCAGGTTACACCTTATTTTTTAAGACAGTATCTCAGTGAGCCATTTCCTCTACTATAAGGATCTTAAAAATACATTAACCCTCTTCCTAGGAGCAACGTTTGAAAATTTCCCCCTATTCCATGTGTCTTGACTCACACTGGTAGAAAGTGATATTTCTCCTAACTCATGTTGTTCTAATTGGGATAACAAAATTATGGAACTTCTTCTCCACCACTGTTTTAGGGTATATTTAACCACAGGCCTTGGTTTGGTTGTTATGATTTGAATGTGAAATGCCCCTCCTAAGCTTGTGCGTTGAAACCTTGGCCCTTAGCTGGTGGCACTATTTGGAAGTGCTGGAAATTTCAGGAAATAAGCCTAGCTGGAGAATGTGTGTCACTAGGGGAGGGCCTGGGGGATATATCTTGTCCTAGCCTCTTCTTGTACCTCTCCTTCCAGCTTTCCCTCCGTCCTGAAATGAGCTGCTTCACTTCAATACATACTTCCCCCATGATGCTCAGCCTCATTTTTGGCACACAACAATGTAATCAGCCAAGCATAAACCAAAACCAAGGGGCCAAAATAAATTTCCTTCCTTTAAGTGTCCTCTCAGTTTTTTTATTATAGTGATAAAAAAATCCAACACAGGGGCCAAACAAAATATTCCACCTATTTATCCCCTGCAATTGCTCTGTAATAAGGTCGTAACCGAATCAAAGAAGACTGGGCAGACAGTGGAGACAGAAGAGGAACTCCTTCCTCTAAGAAACCAGCCTGCAGCATGAAGAAGTGTTTCCTCTTTCCCACCTGATCCCACTCACCTGGTTATGTGGTAAGGAAAGAGTGACGGCATCAGCAGAAGATAATGGAGTCACGTTAGATGCAATCAGAGAGGCACCAATGCCAAATGATGCCTATGTCTCTAAACCCTGGCCGTCCCTGTCCACCTAAGGTAAAACTTCATCTGATGCTACAATGCCTGAGAGCTAAGTATGTGTCATACATTTTTCAATATCTGGGGGAATAAACTAAGAAGAATATCTTGTCGTTCATGGAAATAATCTAAACCTCACATGTTATCATCCACAAATAAAGTTTGACAGGAAGACAGCCATGTCACTCGCTGACATCTTTTTCTGGCTGCTTTTGAGTATGGTGTTATAGAACAGTTATGACAGAAGTCACATGACTCATAAGGTTGAACATATTTACTATGTGGCTATTTTAGAAATAGTCC
Organism: Cricetulus griseus; assembly: GCF_003668045.3. Classification (NCBI taxonomy): domain Eukaryota; kingdom Metazoa; phylum Chordata; class Mammalia; order Rodentia; family Cricetidae; genus Cricetulus; species Cricetulus griseus. Next base: position 169,466,009 of record NW_023276807.1, read on the forward strand.
AGTGGTGTGTGCTTTAGGGTTAGGCCATTACCAGCCCAAACTGTTACCTAAGAGGGGGAAAGATCACTTTCGTTGCTTATACCACTGAGGTATGGACCCGTGTTTTCTGAAGAACACCTTCTTGCTTTTAAGGATGAGTGACGTAGCTGGGCGTTGGTGGCACACACCTTTAATCCCAGGCAGAGGCAGGCAGATCTCTGTGAGTTCGAGGCCAGCCTGGTCTCCAGAGCAAGTGCCAGGATAGGCTCCAAAGCTACACAGAGAAACCCTGTCTCGAAAAAAAAAAAAAAAAAAAAAAAAGGATCAGTGACATGAAGTTCAGAGGGAATGTGTAACTGGCTTGGTAGCATAGGTGATGACAGAATGGAGTCTGTGCCCTGGTCTCTCACAGACACTAGCTTCATGGATGCACAGCCTGAGTGACCATGTATGACTGTGAATGTCAAAGGGCTCTGTGCTTGGTTTAGCAACCTTACTATCACATTAACATTCTTAATCATTTTTGAACAAGCCCTGAGTTTTTCACTTTTCACTGAGCCCTGCAAATTATGTCATTGGTCCTGGGCCTGCCTGACCCTGCCAACGCTGCCCTTTGCTAATCACGTTACACTTCATTATAATTTCAGTCACATGACCACAATAATATTAGAGAAACTGATAGTACAGCATCTTCTGAGTTTTCATTTCAGCATGGTTTATAATCAGAAGCACACGTTTTCCTACTTTTATAATAAAATTAACTTTGTCCAAGATTCAAGTAAGATCGCTGTAATTTTATTTTTTTCATCCAATTTGATTATTCTCCTCACCATAATTGTTTTCTGTTTATTTTGTGTTTCACTTGTACTCTGGGAGTAATGCAGCTAAGTGAATAGATTTATAAACTGGGAACAGGATTTCAAAAATGGTGCCTGTTAGAGAAGCACCTGGTCATGGTGGTTCAGAAATGGGAACATACCTGAAGTGCTTTATCTGTCCCCTGAACAGGGATTAGTCACACCTAAAGAAATGCAAAAGGGAGGAAGAGTTCAGTCATGGGAGACAATGCCATTGTCTGCCCTTTCAAAGTAGCCATCTAACCTTGTTGTCTCAGGTCTTAGTGTCCTCTGGCTCCTTGTTTATCTTCAGCCCCACCCCTTTGCACTTTGCCATTTTTGTAAATAACCCCAACCATACACGTTTATCATAGAATAGTTTTCAAGCAAAGGTAAGGAAACTCATTAACATGAAACCATTTTTTACCACCCAGCAGTAACTACAGTTAACATTAATTTTTGTCGTTTTTAACATTTACAGTATGTCTTTACTACTCAATGTTCTGTACACATTAAAGCTTTAAAAAATGGCATCACATGGTACCCACTGTTGGTCTGAATCAAATGTGTGTTTCCCTATGCCATCATTAGTTTTCTGCATTGATATTTTAACAGATATACTATGCATCGTCTGTTTAACAAATTCCCTATTGCTAAACTAATGGAGTTATGTCCCATTTTTCAGCCATTTGAAGGAACACTTCAACAAACACTCTTACAGTGATACCTATACTATGTATTTTTCATTTCATGTTATGTTAAAGACAAAGAGAAACAATCTGTAATCTGCATGGCTATGCAATGTCTCATTTCCAGTGTAACCACTCACAAGAGAGTCTCAGTAAAAGTATAAAGTTTCAAGAAGTGTGTAGCAGGGTACCCACACAGCACTTGGCCAACTAATGATGGCTACTCATAACATCCAGAGGCTACTCCTTCCTTGTGCCAAAGTCAAAGGCAGTTTGTTTTCTTCACTTGCCATTTATGATCCTCGGCCTAGCTTTTTAAGAGATCTAAGTATGTGTTCTATCATCCCATAGAATGTTAGTGAGTGTCCATAAGAAAAAAAATGGGTTATTCTTTTAGCCCACAGTTGCATTGCTGTGCATCCTACTATTTCAGAATTAGATAAATTGTGTGTGTGTGTGTGTGTGTGTGTGTGTGTGTGTGTGTGTGTGTGTGTGTGTACACATACATGCAAATACAGGCATATAGATGTCAGAGGTGTCAACCTCAGGTGTCAACCCTCGCCTTCCACCTTGTTTGAGACAAGGTATCTCTTATTCACTGCTGCACACACCAAGGTAGCTGGCCTGTGAGCTTCCTGAAATTCTGTCCCTGCCCTCCCATTTCCCTGTGAGAGCTCGGGGATTACAAATGCATGCTATCTGGGTTCCAGTTTGTATATGGGCTCTGGGAATCAAAACACAGGTTATCATGCTTACAAAGCAAGTTCTCTACCCACTGAGTCATCACCCCAGGCTGATAAATTCACCCTAAGCAATTCATAGGAGACATAAAACTCACAAACTCACAGAGACATATTTATATGCAAAACAGAGCTCATTGTTTTTCTAATTTTGCTACTTTTAGAAATGAAGATTCAATTCTAACTTCATAAAAATTAATAGATGGGATTCAGGATTTTCCATTTTTATGTTAAATATGTCTGACATTTTATTATAACTGACAGGTAATTTTAATTTTAAAAAATAGATTAAATACTAATAATAAGCGGATTAAATTTCTTTCCAGTTTGATTCAATGTTCTACAAAGGACTTGTGTCTTTTAGACTTTCCAATAACTGAGCTTTCAACAGGGTAAATTTTCATTTAGGTGGCAGCATGGATGTCCTGTATGTGGCAGATTTTCTATGAATATCTAAAACACTAATCATTATAAGCACATTAAGGCTCCCCTTTGTGAGTGCCTGGTATACAGAGTACAATAAAAATTTTACTGATAAATAAATGAACCACTCAATTCCATCAGATATTATCAGTCAAATTATTATTAACAGCCAAAATAACTTTTACTTGTTTTCTTCCTTTATACTCACCAGAAATTCATAACCTTTTTTGGTTCCTTCATCTGTATCTGCAATGGTTATACTCATGGGAACATATGCAAAGAACCTAATGCTAATTATGGCACTCAATAAATTCTTAAAAGTTGGTAGATGCTCCCATTAACCACAGCATATACATCATCAATGCCAGCATCAGCACCATCATCACTATTATCATTATCACCAGCAACACCATCATCATCATCACCACCATCTCCACTATCGCCATTATCATTACCATCCTTGATGCAAATGCTACCTTTCTTAATTTTTTAAAGCAGATTTGAACCTTATTTTCTCCTTGAGAGACAGGTTCTTCTGCTATAGTCTAGCTTCAGAAATATTCCTCATCTGGCAGTACCACACAGAAGACAGTCAGTGATGAGAAGTGGAGAAAGAGTGACGGGTATTTTGAGAAAATTGAATTATTCCAAAGCATCTTAGCCTAGAGTGGCAGGAAAATGGCCTTATAATTTCTGAACATTTGAAGCTTGAGTTTCATGAAGCCAGTTGGAACTGTACAATCAAACAACTCCAAAATGTCAAAGATTATTTTGTGTTGCCTGAGAGTGGATTACATACAAGACTTTGTATGGAGAGGGCCTGTCTGTCATGAAATCAGATGAATGACACAGGATGTAGCCAGCTATCAGCAGCTACTTTGAGCTTGAAGAAAAAAAAAAATCAAAAGTGGTACATCAGTATAACATGAGCAAAACCTGGGAGAAGATAATGATGGTATCATACAGAATAAAGAGCATGGCTTCTGTAGACATCACACTCCAGAAAATACGGGAGGGGAGCTTATTTTTCATGGTACACTGACTTTTGAGGATTTAATTAGTTTAGACAAAAACATTTACATTACAATCTGGATGAGACCATCCATCAAGATATTTAGGAGGAAATCTATCATTAAAAAACAAACAACTTGTATTCCTGGGGCTTGTGAGATAGTTCATTGAGTAAAGCTTACTACAAAAGCATCCTCAGCATTCACCTAAAAGCTAAGTGCAATGGTGTGCAGCTGCAACCCCAGGGATGGAAGCAGGGAGATGGCAGATCCCAAGGGCTTGATGGCCAGCCAGGCAGACTGCAGGTTCATCGAGAGATCCTGTCTCAAAATCCAACATCAATCGTAGAAATTCTCTGATTTCCAAGAAGAAGAAAGGGGGGAGGAAGAAGAAGAGGAATGTAAAAATGTTTTCTGCTAAAATTCACACCTGCAAAGGCTACAAAATGCACTGTATTAATCTAGAACTGATGGCTGGTAAGTAGGGAACCTTAAAAAGCTTACAGTTCAAAACAGAAACAAGAGCATACACACAGGTTCTGCCTCATTGGTCAGATGCTACAGCAGTTGCTGACATCAGCTGCATGTTGCTCCCTCGCTTCAAGACACACCACTGATTGATCCACGTGAGTTTCACATTTTAATTTCTGCAACAACCACCACTATTTCTCATCCACTAGAATGCAAGCTGTACAAAATGTCCAAGGTGACGAAACAGAGCTGTATTTTAGGATGCTTAAGAGCCATGTCTTCTGATAAAACAGGTAAATTATAAACTAGAACAGGACAACAGCACTAAAACTCAATCCATCATTTCCCTGGGAACATTCATGCTGATTTTTGGCAATAAGTTGCTCCAGGCTAACAAAGAAAGGACTTTGTATGTTGTGAATGACGTTTCTGTATCAGCAGAAAGCATCTTCAAAACATAGAAGGTTGCCGTATTAACACATTCTAAAATGCCTGTGATTGGAACACAGTCACCTGCTGGGGTTAAAAACAGAAGATTTCTTTCTGGTAAACTCTTTGTTGCTACAGTGACCAGCAAAGGCAATGTTGGCTACAGCTTCAGCCATTGGCCTTCCCATCATCTAGATAGGATTGTCTGAATGATGCCTTGATTGCAACTAATTATCTCAGCTCCACCGAGTACATTGCCATATATCCAGTTCACTCCCATTAGTGCTGGAGTCCTCTTGCTGACCTGAGTGGCCTTGCTACCACCAAGCTCACTTTCATCAATCAGTCCTCACCAGAACTATCAGATAGTATTCGAAAACAGAAATCAGGAATCAGGTATTGTGAGAACCTCACTTTAAAGCTCACCCATTGCAAGTCACCTTCCTACCAGAGTTAAGTGCAAAATCTAAATACTAACAACTAAGAACCCATGTTCTAGTTATTTTATAAACATTTCATTTAATGTTTTAATTATTAAACTTAAGATTTCTCCTTAAGTCATGTACACTGTGTTTTACAGTTGTTGAATAAATTGTTTGAATTCTTTTCTGAGCAGCAGATATGCATCACAGTAGTGGTTTCCCAACAGGAACAATTTATCCTGCAGGGGACATTTTGATGGTAGATCTGGGAAGAAACAACTGGCATCTAATGTGTGGAAGCCAGGAATGTTGCTAAGCATCCCACAGTGGCACAGGACAGCTCCTAATTACCAACCCCCAATTGTGAACAGTGCCAAGGTTCAGAAACTCTGCAATAAAATGATTTTTTAAAATACCAACTAAGCTACGGCCATGAAATTCAAGTATGACATCTCATACAGAGGAGTGGACTTTGGCAGCTGGTGGATGGCTGCTTCAGTAAGCTATCTTTGGCTTTGTTTTTGGTTATGGGGGCTTCCAAAGAAGATAGGACTATATTGCATCAATACATATGGCACACCAGGTAGGCCAGAGTCTTTTAATAAGTGAGTCAAATAAATGGAACAGAAGACGTTGGAAATGAATAATTAAAACAGCAGTGAAGTCCCCCATGTCTAACTGATGTCTCATTCATACAAGTAATATCAGCCATTGCTAGAGGTCTCTATAAAGAGAAGTCACTCTTTGGAGAGAATGCAGAGACAAATTCCACTGAAACTAATGGTCTACTGAATCCCTTGCCATGCAAGTCTCACAACCCAACTTCTGATGGAATTTCTGTCCATCACCATCCTTGTAAGACAAAGATACACACAAGTGAGACACTGATCTTGGGAGCCAGGCTGAACTCAGCAAGAACAGTGGAATTCTAAAATCTCCCTTTCATCTCTCAGAAGTAGAGCATTGTATCTGAAGGGATTTTCCCCCTTACTGAAAGCCAGAGCTACCGAGAAATTGAGATGTGATTAAAAGCAATTTGTAGCTTCCCAGACAGGAAACGAGAGATGTATAGGGGAAGTATATATGTATAGTATATGCAATGTGTACAATCTGGGACCTGGAGAAAGGAGAAAAAGAAGCAAGGAACTAGAGTACTGGCTCCTCTGGAGGGTTAAGAGCCTGGATGGAGCAAAGGTGAGGCAGTGTGAGCATGAGAGAGAAGATGGCAGCCTTGAGATTTGGGTCAAATTTCACACTGCAATTCTGTAAGGGGGCCATTTCCAGACTACCTCTGATAGATGCACAAAAATGAAGGCACAGAAAACACAGAAAGATCTGTCAAGAGATGACCTGAAGTAATCCAGATGTGGCCATATGCACCGTAAGAAATGTTAACATTTGCTGTAAGAACAGCAGTCAGGAATTGAATGAGAGGTAATTTTATGGTAGAGGCTGGGTGAGCAGTCAAAGTTTGGGTGCAGGGGTCTGCAGTATGAAAGCTCCTGTCAACATGAGAAGGAGAAACACAAAGGAGAAACTAATCAAGAATACATGGTGAACCTTTTAGCATCTTAGAAATTCAGCAGATACTGCCAAGTGGAACTAAATATAACTTCATAAATTCGGCAAGGACCTGTGTAGCCAGGGGGTCCCAACCCTGGTCCATGGCAATGCACAGAATAAACATCCAACAGACAAGAGCTTAGGAGAAACAGCAAGCACCTGAGAGAGGCAGTCCTGGAGATCTTTTCAAGTGTAAGGAAAAGGAAGGGAGTGGACTCTGGTAGGTTTGGAAGAGATACAGAAAGTCAACAATCCACAAGATTCTGGATAACTAATTCACAGTGTTTTAAACCATTGACACTCACTGCAGTTGCAAACTCCTACTTACATCTGATGATTACATACAAAATGAGAAGGAAATGCATTCCCTGAATCAGAGTAAGTGGGCAAGCCCTGACCCCAAGCGCTGGGATCTTTCTGCTGAGTTTCCCATTCTATCACATTCAGGAGCATCTCGGTACCTGGCCCCACCCTTTTCTGGCTTCCCAGGTCATTCCATCATGCTTTGTCTCTGACACGGGTTTATTCTGAAAACATACCATGCTTTCTCCGCCTTTGTGGTTTTGAATTTTTTTTTTCTTGCTTCTTCTCTGTACTTCCCAGCTACTCTTTTTCTCTCTCAAACTTAATTTCCTTACCATCAACTTAAAATATTTGGGGGTAAGTTGAGGCCCTCTTTTTTTGGTAGCAGGGGGTGGAAGATACCGAGAAGCAAGTTGACAACTTTTGTTGCCCACATCACTCCCGGTAAATGCACTATTATTTCACCCAGTCTGGCTTTCCACTGAGCAGACAGGCTACCAGGTTCACAGACATGGCAGTGTGGGCTCACACTACTGTGGAAGATTGAAAGAAAATGGCTCCCATAAGGAGTGGCACTATTAGGAGGTATGGCTTTGTTGGAATAAGGATGGTCTTGTTGGAGGAAGGGTGTCACTGTGGGGGTGGGTTTTGAAGTCTCTTTTGCTCAAGCTACACCCAGTGACACAGTTCACTTCCTGTTGCATGTGAATCAGGATGCAGAACTCTCAGCTCCTCCAGCACCATGTCTGCCTGCATGCAACCATGTCCTGATAACAATGGAAAAAACCTCTGAAACAAAACAGTAAGTGCCCCCCCACGCCCATTAAATGTTTTCCTTTATAAAAGTTGCTGTGGTCATGGTGTCTCCTCATAGAAATAGAAACTCTAAGATGTCTGCCTACTGATTTTGAGTGCTGCAATTATGCCAGGGGAACACTAACTTCTCAATTTCCAAAGCTTGGATCAACCATCCTGGTGAAAAATAATAATGATATCTGGTTTCATATGTTGAGCTATGTAGTGATAATGAATTTATCAACTATGTGTGGTTTCTTCCACATTTCTTTTTCTGAAAGTCAGTATAACTACCATAAGAAAAATGTATCTTTTATTTTATAAGATATACAGGAACAAATGATGTATATTCTAAGTGCTAATGAGGCCTCCATAGAGGTCATCGTTAATCACAGTATTTTAGCTGTCAGTTATCAAATGTTAGTAGACAACATGCCTGGAGGACCAGTTTTCAGCACAGTTGTCTTCTGTAACACATATGAACACCAAGACTCATTTCTGTAGATTCCTACACCATTCCTGTAGAGTATTCTGCTGAGTGTTGCTGCCACTCCAGCCTCATTGTATCCTCTTGACAAACCTTGATTTCACTATTTTTCAAGTGCAAATTATATTGAGTCATATTCATGATTGAAATCCATTGCTAAATTCCCTAACAGGAATAACAAGGCCTGAGTGATCCGACACCCCACCCAACTCATTGCACACCAACAAAGCTACACTAGTCTGTCTGTAGAACCTCGAGGTCTCCAGACACTTCCAACTGCAGAATAGGTATAATTCCATCACATGCTTTATGGAGCTCTCCTTGCTAATAGCAACTCATCCATCAGCTCTTATCTAAGGCATAATTTAACAGGAAATACGCTCCTGGCACCATAACAGGCATGGTTCTCCTTCAGTCAGCAGTGTATACCTCTTCAAAATCACTTTCCAGAGATGATCTTACTTGAGTTTGTGTCACTGGACACATGTTGGATATCATCCCCAAATGCTTCATTCCATGTAGACATTTTGGGACTCAATACCTTTTGAATGATTGGAACAATGAATTACCCATTGATGTAATGATTTCTCTTCAGTATGTAGGCCAAGTAAGTAAATATCACTAAAGATCAGAACTTACAGCATCTAAAAACAACAAGAAGCAGTTTCCCAGTAAAGATAAACACATCAATCATGCCATGATTTCCTAGAGGAAAAAAGTGACAGTGGCAATCTTAGAGCTGCAAAGCTGGGGTTAGGATGCTGTCTGGAATTTGATGGCCAGACAGTCTTGCAGAACAGGAGATCTCCAGATTCAGTGAGAGAACTTGTATCAAAAACCAAGGTGGGGTGCTGCTGCCATGTCTCTAGTGATCCCAGCACATTCTGGGAGTCCTCAACACCAACATCGATGGGTGACGGAAAATAGCCTTTGCCATCACTGCCATCAAGGGTGTGGGGCGGAGATATGCCCCTCAACATGGTATTGAGGAAAGCGGACATCGACCTCATCAAGAGGGCTGGAGAGCTCACGGAGGACGAGGTGGAGAGGGTGATCACCATCATGCAGAACCCACGACAGTACAAGATCCCAGACTGGTTCTTGAACAAACAGAAGGACATGAAGGATGGAAAGTACAGCCAGGTTCTGGCCAATGGTCTGGACAACAAGCTGCGTGAGGACCTAGAGCGACTGAAGATCAGAGCCCACAGGGGGCTGCACCACTTTGGGGGCCTGCGTGTCCGAGGCCAGCACAGCAAAACTACTGGCCGCCAGGGCTGCACTGTGGATGTATCCAAGAAGAAATGAGTCCCTGGGCCTTCACTGTTAATAGCTTATATACCTGTAAAAAAAAAAAAAAAAAAAAAAAAGGTGGATGTTGGAGCTGAAAAGTACTCAGCATATAAGAGTACTTGTTACTCTTACAAACCAACTGAATTTGGTTCCCAGTACTCACACAGTGGCTCACAATCCATAACTCTAGTTCCAGAGAACTAATGCCTTCTTCTGAACTCTGAGGACACGCCGATGTATACACACACACACACACACCCAGAGAGAGAGAGAGAGAGAGGGAGAGAGAGAGAGAGAGAGGGGCAAAACATTCCTAGATATAACTAAAGTAAATAATATTTTTTAGATCATAAAACAAAATAACAAAACCCAACAAGGCAAAAAGGATCTAGTAAATGCCTTTAATCCCAAGACTCAGAAGGCAGAGGGGCAAGAAGACCTCTATGAGTTCAAGCCTAGCCTTGTCTACATTGCAAGTTCCATGCCAGTCAGGACTTAATAGCAATATCCTATCTCGACACATGTACATATAAGCAAAAGTAAGTGAACTCAGTCAGACAGACAGACAGACATGTGTGTATGTATTTATGTGTAAAAAAACAATAGTAATTAGAAAAGAAGAAGTCATGAATTCAAACGGTAATGGGGTAGCGACATGCAGTACATGAGGAAGGAACACTATTTAAATGTCCTGTGATTGATCTTGAAAGGATAACAGATTCATATGGAAACACAACCATCCCAGGCTAGCTAAAGCAATCCTGAAAAAGAAAAAAACAGTGGGTATTATCACCATCCATGATTTCAAGTTGTAGTACAGAGCTATAGTAATAAAAGCTGCATGGTATAGGCACAAAACCAGACACAATCAATAAAATTGAACTGAAGATCCAGACATAAATCTGCACACCTATAGACACCTGATTTTGATAAAGAAGCCAGAAATACACACAGGGAAAGAGACAGAATCTTCAACAAATAGTGCTGGTCAGACTGGATATCTGCATGGAGAAGAATCCAAATAGATCCATATTTATCATGCAACACAAACATCAACTCCAAATCCAAAGACCTTGACATAAAAGAAGATATACTAAATGTTATAGAAGACAAAGTAGGGAATAGCCTTGAACTCAATGACACAGAAAGAGGCTTCTGAACAGAACACGATTAGCACAGGCACTGAGATCAATAGTAAATAAATGGAATTTCAAGAAACTGAAGTAGGGGCTGGGGAGATGGCTCAGCAGCTAAGAGCACTGGCTGCTCCTGCAGAGGAACTGGGTTCTATTTCCAGCACCCACATGGCAGCTTGCAACTGTCTGTAACTCCAGTTCCAGGGAATCCAACACCCTCAAACAGCCATACATGCAGGCAAAAACACCAATGCACATGAAATAAAAATAAATAAATTTTAAAAAGGAAACTGAAAAACTGAAATTCTTCTGTAAGACAAAGGGCATCATCATTTGGACAAAGTGGCAGCCTACAGAATGGAAAAAGATTTTTACCAACTATACATCTGATAGAGGACTAATACCAAAAATATATAAAGAACTCAAAACAACTAGATGTCAAGAAAATCAATAACAATTTAAAAATGGGGTACCCATCTAAACAGAGAGTTCTCAAAAGAGGAAACAACTCAATGGGCTGATAAAGAAATGCACAACATCTTTAGCAATCAGGGAAATGCAAATAAAAACTGCTTTGAAATTTCATCTTATACACATGAAAATGACTGAGATCAATAAAATAAGTGACAGCTCATGCTGATGAGGATATGGAGTAAGGGTAACACTTAGCCATTGCTGGTGGAGGCACAAGCTTGTACAGCCACTATGAAAATCATGGTGCCAGTTCCTCAGGAAGATAATTGATCTACCTCAAGATCTATCTACACCACCTTGGGCATATACCATACAGACACTGGCCTAATTATGATCATTGTTGCTCTATTTATAATACTCAGAAACTGGAAACAACCTACATGTCCCCCAAAACTAAGAATGAATAAAGAAAATACAGTACATTTACACAATGGAGTATTATGCAGCCATTTTTTAAAATGACATCATGAAATCCACAGGTAAATGGGTAGAACTAGAAAAAAATCATCATAAGTGAGGTATCCCACATTAATACAGTATACATTTACTTATAAGTGGATATTAGCTCTTAAGTCAATGATAACTAAGCTACAATCCATAGAACCACAAAAGTCCAGTATAGAGTAAGGGACTAAGGGCAGATAGATAGATCTCCCTAGGGAAGAGGAATAGAGGGTGAGTATATGGTAAGGGATTAAGGGTACACACAGATCTTGTTAGCAAAAATTAATGTAATATTTATGGGCGGATGGGGTGGGGGTGGGCTGGAACGGGAGGATCAAGTAAGGAGGAGGAGGGGAGAGAAGGATGATGGAGGGAATACAGGAAGAGACAACTAAAATTAAGGATCATTTGAGGGGTATTGTGAAAACCTAATACAGTAAAAGCTTCCTTAAATATATACATATATTAAAGTGCTCTAAATGAAATCTCTAAACAGGGGAGGAGACAGAGTCCCAACAACCCATGTCTTTTTACCAAATGAAGCTTCCAGCCCAGGGATTTGGTTACATCTAATTCAGTTGTTGGCTAAAGAGGTCCCACAGGAACCCTCAAACAACACAAGTTGTTTCCAAGACTATAGATTGCTCTCCATAAACTGACAGCAACACCCCATTACTGTAAACAACACCTACACAACTCTTTGGACATCGAGAAGTTGACCTGGTTCTCACATAGAGCCTTCACCCATCTGCTCCAGCACTTTTGGTAGAGAAGGTACTCTGCACACCACCAAAAGGGAAATGTAAGTACAAGTCAAACACTGTGATCTACAACAATGTCCTACCTACATACACTAGAACGATGGTGTCACAAAGTTTGTGGGAATAACCAACCAATAGCTGATTTAAGACCCACTCCACAAAATAGAACCGATATCCAATACTGCTTGGGTGACCAAGTACCTGGGACTAAATATCCCAGGAACCTAAGGTAAAACCAAATACTACTGAAAGTTAGGTAAAGAAAGGTTTCTTTACCCCACCCTGATGTTAAGTCTCTCCGCTGATGCAGCCAATTAAACAAAGCTGAATTAAGAATTGAAAGTCCAGGTTTAATGAGTAAAATGCTCCTGGATTGTCTCCTGGCCCCTAGAGATGAGATGTGGGGAAGGAACTGAAAAAACATGTGGCAGGTGGCAGGGGAGTGTGTAACGTTAAGTCTTTCCACCAGCCGCCCGAGTTCTGCCGGCTGCCAAGTTAAGGCCCCAAGTAACACAGAGAGACTTATATTAGGTACAATGCTGCTGGCCAATGACTAAGATTTCTTATCTGCTATCTCTGTCTTAAGTATCAACCATAATTATTATTAATCTGTATATTTTATAAAATTATCTAATTGAGGATGCCTGTGGAATGTGTCCTGTCTTCCTGGTGATCACATGGTGACTCCACAGAGAGGAGGAGGAAGAGAGTGACTTCCTGCCTGTCCCTGATTATATTCTGAGCCTGCCTGCTATGTCACTTCCTGCCTGGATCACAAGACTTTACTACATTTCCCAGAATCCTCCTTGACTCCTAGTCCTGCCTAACTTTCTGCCTCATTGGCCGAACAATGCTTTATCATTACAGGAGTTATGTCTTAAATAGCCTGCAGGTGTGATCTTGAGCATTTCTCGGGGAGAAGCCTCCGTTTTGCTGGCTTTCTGAGACTGGGAAGGGTTGCAGGGGGTGAGGCAGAACTCCACCAAACAACTACTATTATGAAAAAAAATAGCAATAAAATGACTCCTAATGTCATTCCACTATACGCAAAGATCAGTGCCTTGTTCAATCATCATCAGAGAAGCTTTCTCCTTCAGCAAATGAGAACAAATACAAGGACCCACAGTCAGACATTATGCAGACTGGGATACCTTGGAACACTCAGCCTGAAATGGGATGTCTCCATCAAATCCCTCCCCTCAGGGCTCAGGGAACCCTGAGGGAAAGGAGACAAAAAGAGTGTAAGAGCCAGAGGTGACAGAGGACACCAAGAAAACAAGGCCCTCTAAATCAGCATGATCAAAGCTCATACAAACTCACAGACACTGGCACAGCATTCACAGCGCCTGAGGGTCTGTACCATGTCCTCTGCATCCATATTACAACTTCCAGTTTAGTGTTTTTATGGGATTCTTGAGTGTGAGAACAAGTGAGTCTCTCACTCTTGTGCCTCCTCTTGGGATCTTTTCCATCTGTTTGCTTGTCTTGTCCAACTCTGATGTGTTTGTTTTTGCTTTATATTATTATTTTTTTAAGAAAAAGAATACAAACTCCAATGACTAAGGGGGAAAAGTCCTGCAATTATTCTTATGAGATTTATTTCAGAGGCCAACGATGTAGAGCTCTTAATCCAAATGCTTCTTGCTCATAAAATGGGACGTGAGTCCTGATAGGTCTGGTTTTAGATATTACTGTCTGGCTGCGCTTGTCCCCAAGGGATCATCAAGGCGAACTCCTTAGTTTCACCGTGCAGGGATGGTACACAGCCTTTAAGAGGTAGGGTTTAGTGCTGCTCTTCAGTTCTTACAACACTAAGTTAGTTTTTCTGTTCACTTAGTTTTGTTGTGTGATGTATGGGGAGGTCCTGTTGTGATTCTGAGGCAACATCAAGACCATCTTGTGAAAAAAGAAGGCTGACCCCTGAACTACAGTCTGACTTGTCAGCCATTTGTGCCAGCCCAGCTTATACTCACTGAAAAGCTAGTGTTGGGCCAGGTACTGTGTTGAGAACTTGGTAGCATTATCTCATTTAATGATCATGAAAATTATGTATCTGCACAGTTTTGTTTAGTCTCCTTAGGGTCCCCAATTCTAAAAATTCCTTATCCCCTCCTATATATTATTCTTTCCTCATAATACTGCCTGGTGCCCACTGTTTGACAAATGTCTATCCTCCCTCCTATGAAATTTCAGGATTTAACTGATGAGGTAATTGCTCCCTCTCTGAAATCTGACTCCTAGGCAGAGGGACAGTGGGAGTCTGAAGTCAGCTGCCGTCTCACTCAGTCTCTAGTGCCTAAATTAAGCCAGATTCCTTCATGCAGAAGAACACCTAGAGCTTGTTCTTGCCTTATATCCCATGCTGCCAACAGTGCTAGAGGCCCTGACAGCCTTCAAATAAACTCTTCTTGTTTGAGGTAGAGCCAATTTCTATTACAGTTTAAGAAATCAACTGTCAGCCGGGCGTTGGTGGCGCACGCCTTTAATCACAGCACTCGGGAGGCAGAGGCAGTCGGATCTCTGAGTTCGAGACCAGCCTGGTCTACAAGAGCTAGTTCCAGGACAGCCTCCAAAGCCACAGAGAAACCCTGTCTCGAAAAACCAAAAAAAAAAAAGAGAAGAAATCAACTGTCACTGAAAAGATGATGGAGTCAGTTGAGAAACAAGTTCCCATAGCTAGGAGACTACAGCAATAGGGTTAGACTCCAGCAAGTCTAATTACAGAATTTTCCCCATTGGTGACAGAGAAGGCTCCCAAGTGCTGGGTTAATTCCACCAGGTTCTATGCTGACCCGTCTAGATCAAAACTTCACTATTGAGTCACTATCAACTCCAAAGCAGCCATGCATCCCCTCTTCCTTGGAATAGCTCAAAGGTCAGCTGGAGCACATATGTGCAGGCTGTTCACAGACATGGGTTTTAGAGGCCTGGAATAGAGCTCCCCAGAGTTTCTAATGCACATCTAACTACAAATACAGGTGGGCACAATGGCAGAAGTCAACATAGACAGCAAATAGTTCTTCCTGAACAGTGACCAAAACTCACCTTGGGCCTGAGTCAGCATCCAGCTTGAGAAATGCCCCCAGCTCTTGTGTCCTCTTCCCAAGTCTTTTACCATTCTGGGAACAGTGAACATCCCACACGAATGTATCTGACACTCATTGTATGTGACACTTCTGCCACTCAGTCTTTAAGCCATCGTCGATGCTTCAAAGTGAATGAGTCACTCCTGAGAGAAGAAAATGGTTCCGAGAGAAAAGTGAAACTGCATGCCGGTACAGGCACCACCCTGTTGGGGCTCCCATCATGCCTGTGACCTTTCTCCCCAGGAGCACACTGATACACAGTCTTGCAAGCCCACGGGAGAATAAAATGTGTATAAACACATTGTTGGAGTCCAATGAAGAGCACGGAGCATTTATCTGACTGTGTTGGTTACAGCTCCCTCACACATACAATAACAAGTTTCTGGTTTCCCTAGCACATATGTTTGAGCAATGTGTTGCTGCATCTCTGACAGTTGGTGACATTTCCTTTGTAGTCAGCAAGCTTCATAGAGAGGCTGTGTGTCCAATGAAGAAATTAACATCCTGAGTCCCTACATTTGCTATTAGTCATCATTTGCAACTTTATCCCAAAAAAATATTCACTGAACACCTACTGCGTGCTCAGCCCCCTTTAACACAAAGATACCCAAAAGCAGCCTCCACTCTCTCAGAAACATGATGCATACACCAAAATAACAGTATTGCCCACTGCCATTGATAATTAAAACAGAAACAGGGAGATAGCCAGTCAGTACAATGCTTGTTGCACAAGCATAAGGACCTGACTTTGACTCCCAGCACCTTAAAAAGCACCTGCTATAATCCTAGCATTGAGGACATGGGACAGACAGGTCCCTGGGTCTTGATGGCCAGCCAGCCTAGCCTGATTGAAGAG
Organism: Cricetulus griseus; assembly: GCF_003668045.3. Classification (NCBI taxonomy): domain Eukaryota; kingdom Metazoa; phylum Chordata; class Mammalia; order Rodentia; family Cricetidae; genus Cricetulus; species Cricetulus griseus. The sequence continues at coordinate 169,482,206 of NW_023276807.1, forward strand.
CCCCTGACCCAGTGAGATACCCTGTTCCAGTTGACTGATGACCTCCACCGGCACCTGTGCTTACGAGTGCATGTGTGCACATACACACACACACACACAGAGAGAGAGAGAGAGAGAGAGAGAGAGAGAGAGAGAGAGAGAGAGAGGAAAGGAGGGAGGAATGGAGGGAGGGAGGAGAGAGAGAGAGAGAGAGAGAGAGAGAGAGAGAGAGAGAGAGAGAGAGAATGGTTGCCATTAACATTTATTTAAAGACTTATTCCAGAGACCATTTTAAATTTTTAGCATGGAATAGCATCTCTATCAATCTTCAAACTAGTGATACTATTTAAACCCACTTTACAGATTAGAAACATGAGTGTTATCCCGGGACTGGGGGAGCTAAATCTAGAGGACTGAGAGTTCAAGACCAGCCTAGGCTATATACTGACACTCTATCTAAAATTAAATAAAATTAAAATAAGGCACATGAGGAGTCTTACACTCCCTAAATCATATTTGAACAGTAAGGAGGCAAAGAAGAGAGATCGCAGTCCCTCAAAGCCACGCCAGGATGGCTCAGCAGTGGAGACTGTGGGGGAGCCTGTACAGCTGCTATACAGTGGGTATCACCCGTGTTGAGGAAACGTGAGCTATTCCTTTGTAAGCCATTGTTAGCCTACAGCCTTCATCAGAGAGCTGCCTATGAATCTGCAGCTGCTGATAGCAGGCTTAACAGAAGATCTGAGGCTCCTATTGATCTCTTCAGAGCTTGAAAAAGTTCATCTCGTTGGTCTCTTCCGCTTGAGATCTGAGAATTCAGCAGATCGATTAAACACAGAAAAAAAAATATCACAGAGTTAGAAGATCATTTGAAGAAACTGATGCCTGGCAAATTTACCTACTGGCCAAAAAGCCATTGCATAATCAAAAATGTCAACTGGATGAGACCTTAGACATAAACCAGTGTAACACTTTCATTTTAAAAATGTAAGAATGGGGAGGCCCTGATGTCAAAAGCCTCATCCAAGAACGTAGGTGAGTGATAAGAGTAGTCACTACGTCTTCTGATTCCTCCAGCAGTGCATGCATGTGGGGGGGGGGAGGGAGGGATGGTTATTATATTGGCTCACATGATATGGTGCACGCCATTCAATAGTGGCTGTCTTCACAATGGAAAGGCTGAGAACACACTGACTGTTCAACCTGCAAGGCTGAATGCCTCATTGGATCCAGCCTGGTGCTAAAGGCTGAGGGGGGATGGTGGCATCAAGCCACTCTTCTTCAGTACCTATTGAAAGAATGAAGAAGTTGGGTCCTGATGTCAGTCAAAAATGGCAGCAACAAAGACAGCCTATCAATAAGATGCTGTAGAGTAGATGAAGCCACCAGCATTGGAAGGCAAGCAGGCAAAACATCAAGAGATTTTTTCTCACGGTTTCTAATCTAGTGTTGTGTTACCTTCAGCACAGTGGCTACACCTTAATCCTCTGCTATTTCAGCCATCAACTGTGACTCCACAGTTACCAGCCTGCTTCTCTGGCAGCAGCCAAGCCACTCAGGTCCCAGCCTGGTAGGAATTCTGTTCCCACAGGCACCACCAGCTCTGGCACTGCTGCTAAGGGTAGCTTTAACTAAATTGCTACCATTCTATTTATAAATAAGACTTGAGATTCAAAGTCTTGGGTGAAAGCCTGCTGACTTAGAGCGGTTGAGTAGCAACTAGCTTACCCTCTCTCCTTGCTGGCATCTCACAGAAAACCAGTCTTTCCTCACCACCAAAATAAAACAAAACAAAACAAAAAAATTGTGCCACTCAAAATCCCTCCCTACTACTTCCTGTGTGTCTTTCTACCTCTTCCAGACGCCCTCTGATTCTGTGTAATTACTTTCTGTCAACTAGTTGCTAACTCAGCTCCTGAGTCTAGGTTAATTTTAATTAACCCAAATGCTAACTCGGGGTTCACAGTGTGACTGAATATCCCCCAACAATCTAGGCCAGTGCTGGAAGGTGCCATCCACCCTGTGGTGTGCTCTTTATTCAAAGGGACCATTGTACTGAAATGTAATTGAGGTATATTAAACCACATTTGGGATTTACAATTTACTCCATCTTCTGTGTGTATGTGTCATATATGATAGTCCAGGCACATGTGTAGAGCATATGTGAAGGTCAAAGGACAACCTTGTTAGTAGACATCTTCCATCTAGTTTAAGACAGGATTTATCGCCATTCACCACTGTGTAAGTTAGCCTAAGAAACTGACCAAAGAACTTGGAATCTCATGTCTCTCTCCTGTCTTCCTGTAAGAGCACAGGGTTAATGGGCTTCTGGGCTACTGTGATAGGCTTGTATTTGGGTTGTGGGAATCCATCAGGAATCCATTAAGAATCTATCAAGGGCGCTGGAGAAATGTCTCAGTGGTTAAGAGCCTTTTCCAGAAGTCTCAAGTTCAATTCCCAGCACCCACATGTTGGCTCACAACCATCTGTAATAGGATCTGATTCTCTCTTGTGGTGTGCATGAAAACACATCACTCATATACATAAAATAAATAAATATTTTTTAAAAAAGAATCTATCAAGGTCACCAGCCTTGCATAGCATGTACATTAAGCACTGAAGCATCTCTCGGCCCCTACAATTTGGTCCTTTTAACATATAGTGGTTCATCTAAGAAGCCATCACTATCATAAAGATAAACATTATGATTGCTCCTAAAATTTTCCTTATGCCTGTAAACTGCCTTCCTAGGCAACCACTCATCTGCTGTCAGTCTACACTTACATTTTTGACAATTTTATGTAAGTGAATTCATACAGTATTGCTATTTGGGGCTGGCTTCTCTTACAGACATAATTAATTTGAGGTCCACTCATATGTTTGCCCACAGTTCATTCTCATTTGTTGTTGAACATTATTCAATTATAAGGTCATAACTTATTTTATCATTCACATTTTTAAAGATTTATTTTTATTATTTTTAATTATGTGTTTATGTGTGGGTTTGCACATGTGAGCTAGGTACCCTCAAATACCATAATCATCAGGTCACCTGAAGCTGGAGTTATAGATGGTTGTGAGCCACTCAACATGGATGCTGGGAACCAAACTTGGGTCATCTGCAAGAGCAGCAGGTTCTTCTATCCTGCTGAGGTATCTATCCAAACACTAGCATTCACCTTAAGAGGACATTTGGAATGTTTCCATTTTTAGCAATTATTGCATGAATAAATCCATAATTCTATACAAGTATATGCTTCCTTATCTCTTGAGAAAATATCTAAATGGATAGATCTACAGAACAATATGTTAGTTTATATTTTACAGGAACTGCAGTAGCACCTTCTTACATCCCCACCAGTGTCTATGACTTATAGCTAGCTCTCCATATCCTCCAACAGTTAATACCAATTTTTACAGAATTATTCTTTTTTTTGGTTTTTTGAGACAGGTTTCTCTGTAGCTTTGGAGCCTGTCCTAGAACTCACACTGCAGACCAGGCTGTCCTCAAACTCACAGAGATCCACCTGCCTCCTGAGTGCTGGGATTAAAGGCATCCACCACCAACACCCTGCCACAGAATTAGTCTTAGCTAATTATGATTCCCATAACAACTGGTGACTAAATTATTTAATGCTGCACTGATGGAGAAACACTAGTGGGCTTTACTGGGATATAATATTTGATCTCTAAAGGTGATACCAAGGTGAACTACAGAAAGGCCTGAGTTTCTTAGAGGTGCTCCCTTCTGGTGACTATGAAGGAACAGAAATTCTCATTACTTAACACATAGGAAGAAGGTGCCATTACCACCACTCTGGAATTGGATACACTATTCATTCAGAGGCTCAGGGCCAAAGGTTAGGTTTCAGGAAGGTTCAGTGGTGTGAAAAAAAAAGAAGAAGAGAGTGAGAAAGTTTGCCAGTCTCCTGCTTTGGGGTGCTCTCCAAGGGCACTGGTGACCTTTTTCCTTCCCTAGACTCTAGAGAGGACACCATCTCTGAATCATCTCTAGAAGCAACCTACACATATATATATATATTATTAGTTATTGGTCATCGTAACTATTATTTCATTACAGTAGACCTCATGTAACCACTGTGCTGAGAATTCTAACCCATACCTTCATTTTCAACAGCTACATGATGTGGTTTTCCTGGTCTTCCTTTACACGGAAGGAAAATGAGTCACAGTGAAAAACACAAATATCACATGTTTTCTCTCTTGTGGAATCTAGAGGTTTTATTTTTTTAATAAATGATGATGGAACAGGGACTATTAGAGAAGGGTTAAAAACTTGACAGAAGGATGGAGAGTGAGAGGGACAAATGATCAACATGTGTAGCAAGCAGGTCATGAAGTCTATTATTTTATAGAGTTAATACATGCTAATGTGTTAAGTGATTTGTTCATGATGTCCAGTCTAATTGGAAGTGATGTATTTGAATCCACTTCCCTCTGATTTAGGAGCCCAAGTTCTTAGCCTCCAGACCTTCAACCTCTGAAAGGACTGTCTATGAGTGCTTTGAATGTACACTAACATGAACCCCTTCCAGACCTGAGCCTATAGATGTCTGCTCTAAATATCATAGATAAAATGAAGGAACTGGCAAAATTCAAGGAGTTCTTCAATCTTGAAATGTTGGCTAAGTGTTGGTGCTTTACACTCCTGAGAAAATTCTGGAGGGAAGAGAGAATGAACTTGTAGAACTTGATTACTAAGTCTACCAATATTTTCTGCTTTGTTTGTTTTTCTGTTCTACTATTCCCTTCAAGTTAGTGCTTCATCAATAACTACTTCTTCTAAAAGGTCTGAATAAATATCTCTCAACAGCCTAAGTGTTTCAAAGGCAATAGCCTATAGTGCTACTGGGACATGGTAGAACATTTAAGAGCTGAGGCTCTCAAATTCCTACCTGGAATTCTTCTGGTCAAACAGTAGTATGCCCTTGAAGGAGATATTGGGACACCACCACCACCACCACCACCACCACCACCACCACCGTTGCCACCCAGCCCCTTCTCCTCTTGTGGCCTACTGTAAGATTATTAGCTGTTCCCACCACATATTCAGTATAGTCTGCTTTGCAACAGGTATAAAAGACTTGGACCAATTATCCACAGACTAGTATCTCTAAAACTGTAAGCTAAAACAAAACTCTCTTGTTTTAAGTTCATTATCTCAGGTTTGCTGTTACGCTGATGAACGCTGTGTAACACAGTATACCTCCCCATCACACTCAGTACATTCCCCATCTTGGATGTATACAATTCTCACCTGGGGAACCTCATAAAAACAGAGATGTTAAGACCCTTGCCCTCTGAGATTCTGACTTAGTCACACTGTTTTTAAGTGTAGCACCTGCATTTCCATCAAGTACCACACATATGGCAGACACTTTTGACCTTGTAGCTGGCAGCCATTCATTCCCTAATCTGAAATTACCAGTGTTTCTCAGAGGGACTGTCCCCAGGATCCTCTCAATTCCACATATCCCCTCCTATTTACTCAAATACCAATTCCAAAAATACAATTTCCCCCTTAAGCTAGTTGGCCACATTGTGATGCTTGCTTGCAATCAAAGGTTATCTTATGCAGGGATCCAAAGGCCAGCCTTTGGGAAGTACTGCGCTGAATTTTCAGAGCCTCTCTGCTTGATCATTCTGGGAAGGGTAACTATGATTTCTTCAGAAGTAGAAGTAAAAATATTTGCAAAAGCAAAGGGGGAAGCCCATTACAATATTTTATTCTTCCTTTTTGGCAAGCATGTAATCTTTTCATATAACATAGAGCTTTTTTGTGACATTGAATTAGTCCCCAAATGCTGTTCTTGGGCTGTCAAGTCCAGAATTACCCTCACTAGCTTTTCTTTACTTATGCACCTCAGAGCCCTTGCTAGTCTGAAGTTGAAGAGAGTTGGGAGAACCAAGTGGGCAGCTGACAAGCCACTAATTAGCTGCTGGGTAGTGTGTTGATGTAGCCATGACCTCAAGAAACTGGTTACAACACAAAGATCTATAGAAAAGCCTGGAAAACCAAAGGAACACCATTATTAGTACTTCCCGATGAGATGGCGACACCCCAACGATAACAATAGATGCTAATTGTCCCTTCAAAGGATGTTTCTATGGTAATAAGCCCTTGGTCACAGATTTGTGGCTGAAGAGTTAGTCATTGTAGAACAAGTTATAGCAGGAAAGAATAAGGGCTATGACCCTCTTTTCCCAGCTCAGGCAATCTTATTTACTTTGGTGTTATGTAGTGTTGTCGAAGGCAGTCATAGCGATCTTCAGTACTCAGGAGTTCTGGAAAGAGCCAATTTCCAAGGCTTTTGACAGACCAACAGACGTTACTATTTCCCTCTCTCAGGATGGCATCCCAACATGTCCCCTGGAGACCCAAATTTCTCCATCATTTCCTATGTCATTTTAATGGGTTGGCATCATCTCCTTAGTTCCCAGCACAGACTCTAGGCTTAATTAGTAGGAGCATTTCGTTTCCCTGCACATGACAAAACAAGAGCCCTAAGAATCAACACTGGGTCTCCGCCAGAGCTACTAAAAAGGGGGGCTTTACATCCAGATGGTCCTTCTAGCATTAAGAGAGAGAGGCCATGGAAGAATAAAGCCTGCTCAGGGACAAGCAAGGCCAAGGACCGGGTCGAAGAAGGCAGATGTTCTCATGTCACTGAGTGAACACTTGACTCCCACCATATCTGAAGTACCACTGCCCTCTGGGTTTTCCAAAGACAGCAGCCAATAAGGCATTTTCTGGATTGACTTATGACATTTCTCTCACTTGCAACCACAAAACCCTGATACACAGACAGAGGGAGCCATATATTGGCCTCTAAAAAGGTAATTTAATAAGGCAGTTAATTCATTTGCCTAGAAGTTTCTGTTCTTGTTTTGAGTCCAGAGGGTGAAGAGATCTAGGCATAAGAAGGGGACAAGAAGCTCTTATAATTGAGTCCTCCCACGACAAACACTTGCCCACACATTTCCTAAGCTGTCCTTCTGCACAATGTTTTCAAATTCAGAACATATGCTGGAACGTTCCAAATGAACTTGACTTCTGCTGTTTCTCTTTCTCCAGGAAACCATTTCCATTTTTATGAGGTAGCTGGCCTTCTTCCTCCCCTCCCCTCATCTTGATGCTTTTCTTCCAGTTGTGATTTCTTTAAGAAATTTTACTAGGCCAAAGTCATGAGCCTACAAGTTGCCACCCAGTATTTGAGCATGCTTTCTGCCCCAGTGAATCAGAGAGAACACACACCAAGGTTGCCTCTCTCAGCTTATTCCAGGATGCACACTCCACTCCCTAAAGAGCTCCGATACAGTAAGGAATTCCAGACCCTTAATATTGAATGGCCTTTCTGGTAAGATGGGATGGAACAACTGAGTATCCCAACAAGCCTCACCAGTCCGAATTTTAACATCAATTTGCAGCTTATCATCATCCTTAACTCCTTGGAAGCAATTTATTGTCAACACTCTGATCTCTGTGCACAAAGAACTTGGAAAACTCACAAGGGGTTTTTCAATACCTGCAGATTGGGGTGTGGGTAACCAAACATCAGCTGCATTAGATATATGACAGAAATAAAATCTAAAACCTTGTGGAGACTGTGACTACAAGAGGAGAGAAGACTGAGAACATGAAAAAAAAAACAACAGTAAAAAGGAGAAGACTATCTGACAGCCATGCTGGAGTTTCTTCCTTAGGAAGTCAGGCATCAAGGTAGAAAGTAGACAAAGATAGAGACCAATAAATCCAAAAGTATCTTATTAGGCATATGAGACTGCCTCATTTAGAAATAGAAATTACCACTGCCCGTGTATAAAGGTAGTGAAAGTGTATCGTCTCTTTTTTATTTCTCTTTAATTTTTTTTAATTTTTTTTAGTTGAATTACAAACAAGATTGAATTACATGACAATCCCAGTTCCCTTCTCCCTCCCTTCCTCCCCTACCACACCCCCCAACTAAAACCCTGGGTTCACAGAAAGATCCAGCCACAAAAAAAAAAAAAAAAAAAAAAAAAAACCTAATAACAAAATTTTCACTCTGGTAATCAATGACAAGAATTTGGTTTTATAATTAATGATATGTGATAACTATAAAACAGGAGCAAACAAACCAAATTAAAAAATAATCCAGATTACCACACATGGTGGCATACACCTATAATCCCAGCACTCTGGAAGCTAAAGCAAGAGGATTATAAATTTGAAGGCAGCTTGGATTATATAACAAAATCCTGTATAAACAAACAAGCAAACAAAAAGCAGGTCAAAGACCACTAAGTAAGTCATCAGAGAAAATCCAGCTGCCTCAGATCCAGTCATATCTATTCCTCCTTCTATCTCCTTTACCATCTTGTGTTACACAGTAACTTCCTAAAAATTGAAGCATTGCCTCCTGGAGGGAGGGGGAAATCTCTAAGACTGAGGAAATAAAGAACCTCACAAGTCCCAAGCAATGCTTGAAACTTACAAGACTAACAGGCCTCTCCCCAAAGGTATAGAAGCAGAAGCAATTGCTGAGACGGAGGACACTCCAGTTGGCAGGGCTGCCTATAAGCTGTGGACAAAGGCCCAGGGATGCAGCTCCCCGACTGGGCCTGGTTTTTGATGACACAGCTGCCTTTGATCATATGTGGTCCTGTAAGTTGACTTTCCAAGCCTCATTAATTCACTGAGCTGGACTTGGATGGAACCACTACTTTGGTCTGTTGTTGATGCCCTATCTGGGGTGAATTGACATTTGCTCTCTTCTCCCCAGGGAAAGTCACAGAACAACTTGAAAGGTTTGTTTTGTTCAGGTTCCAACAGTAAACATTGCAGACTTTGCAGCCACTGGGTCCCTGCTACACCTACTCAGCTATGTCAATGCATGGTAAAAAACAGTCTGAGACAAAGTTTTGCAGAAACAGCCCTGTCGCAAGCTCATATCACAACGCATTTCCTTTATCTGTTGTGAAATATTACTCCTCGTTTAATGTTTTCACCATTTAAAGCAATGAGAATCATCCTAAGACTTGCAACAGATTTGGCCCAAGGGTCACAGATACTAATTTCTGACTGAAAAAGATACCTGTAAGGCAGGCGGTGGTGGCACACACCTTTAATCCCAGCACCCTTTAATCCCAGCACTCCGGAGGCAGATGGATCTCAGTGAGTTCGAGGCCAGCCTGGTCTACAAAGCTACACAGAGAAACCCTGTCTCAAAAAAAATTTTTTTAAAGCTACCTATTAGCCCACTTGCAGATGTTTCAATGAATTTTCACTGATTCCTGTTGTGCAGATTTGAATGCAAAGTGTCCCCCACAGGCTGATGTTCTGAGTGCTTAATCCTGGAGGTACTATTTTGAGAGATGGTAGAAACTTTAGGAGATGGACTGTGTCTGGACAAAGTAGGTCACTAGAAACATGACATTGAAGGTTTCCCTGGCTCCCTCCCTTCCTATTTGCTGTGAGATGACTATCCTCCTCTACAAAATCCTGACATCATGATGGTCTGCCCACCTGTATGGGAACAAGCGTCCATGGGCTGATCCCTTTGAAACAATGAGCCCAAAATAAAAGAAACCCCTCTTTATCCACACTAGGTCAAGTGATGAAAATGCAGTTAATTCTGGTGACCTTTTGTGATGTCTAGCTTTTCCTACTACACACGGTACCTGGATGGCGTCACTACACATCCTGTGTCTGAATCATGCATGTCTCAAGCACCAGCCCATCTACAATGCTATATAGAAGCTTCTTGGGATAAGGTCATGGAAATCCAAATGCAGAAGTTCTTTTATTCTTCACTCTAATTATTCTGTTTTTTTAAAGGTTCTATTATTTTATGAGTATGCATGTTTACCTGCATGTATGTAAATGCACCAAGTACTTGTAGTGCTCACAGAGGCTAGAAGTAGGCCTTCATTTCTGGTCTCCTGGATTCCCTGGGCCTAGGAAAACAGATGATTGTGAGGTGGAATGTGGATTCTGGGAACTGAACCCAGGCCTCTGGAAGTGCAGTGAGTGCTCTTAACCACTGAACCATCTCTCCAGCCTCCAACCACTCTGTTTTTAATGGATGTCAAATCCCCACGTTGTTCCTTATGAACCTGCTGCTTGTTTTCACCGATTTGTCCTCCTCACAGCCATTTGTAGAGCTCAGTCACAAAGACACTTCTCCACCCAGGGTGTACTGTGAATGTGTGTGCACCTAAAGCTGTCTCCTTCTGGTTGAACACAACCACTTCTATCTTGAGGCAAAGCTGCCAAGGCTAACTGCACAAGACCCACATGAGGTCAGGTCTATTAGCGTTCCCTTGCACAGGGAGGAGAAAGCTCCTGCAGTGGATGGAGACGGGGTCCTTCAGCACTGCAGCTGCAAGTGAATGAGGCAGGCTGGGGGTGGCAGCCTTTGAGGAACCTGTTAGCAATCCTGATGTACCTAATCCTGGTGAATGCACTGGCTCACCAATCTGGACTTGGCAGTCAGTGCCAAGCAGACATTCTCTTCCATCACCCGGGGAAGTCATAAAACACAGAATCCTCCACCAGGCATCCTGGCCCATCAGTGTTTCATTCCCTCTGCAGCTATAGCTCGGGAGCCTACACAACTGGAGCCTTTGATTTTCTTTCCTGCCGAAGATCCCCACACACTTTCTATTTTGCCCACTACTTCAAAATTGCAAAGCAAACATTTTTAATTATTTGTTCAACAAAACATGTGCTTGTTATAAGAGCAGTGTATTAGTTGGGGTTTCTAGTGCTGTGAAGAGACAGCATGACCATCACAACTCTTATAAAGGAAAACATTTAATTGGGGTGGCTTTAAGTTTCAGAGGTTCAGACCATTATCATCATGGTGCAACATGGTGCCATGCAGGCAGACATGGTGCTGGAGAAGGATCTGGGAGTCCTACATCTTGATCCACAGGATGTGAACTGAGACACTGGATGTGGCTTGAGCATATATGAGACCTCAAAACCCACGCCCACAGTGACACATTTCTTCCAACAATGCCACACCCACTCCAACAAAGCCATACCTCCTAATTGTGCCATTCCTTATGAGCTTATAGGGGTCGATTACATTCAAACTACCATAAGTAACAAATAAAACCTTGTTCAATATCACAGACCCACCACTAACCACATCTACTGTCCATAGGCAATCACTCTTATCCAACAAACTGAGATCTAGCTACAGAATTGCCTGTCTGCACGACCTTAAATCAAAAACACTTCACTCCTCTTGACCCTGGTTTCCTCATTTATAAAGTAAGAATGGTAACTCTTTCTTTTTTAATGGCTTGACACTGTCTTAGCCAGGGTACTGTCAAGGAATAAAATTGATAGTGTGTGTGTGTGTGTGTGTGTGTGTGTTGTATATTGGGATTTATTAGACTGGCTTACAGGATGCTGTCTCATGTCAAGAATCTGCTAGCTGTTTGGTCAGCAAGGCTGGATGTCTTAGCAGGTCCTAATTGTAGATGACTTCCGGAGAGCTGAAGGTCTTCAGTCTTCACCTTTCACCTTGATTGAGACAAAGTCTCTATTGTGTTTGCTGCTACACTGCAATTACCCACATGATACTTGTCTCTTGTTTCCCATCATGCAATAGAAACCCTGGATTATAACACCACACCTGACTTTACATGGATTCTGGTGATTTAAACTGGGGTCCTCATACTTACACAACAAATGCATTAGCCATTGAGCCATCTCCCCAGTGTTTTATGTTTTAGCCATTATTTCAAGTTTTTTCTTACATTTTTCAACATATTTTTATTAATTCTTTGAGGCTTCACATCATACATACAACCTATCACATTCTTTTCTCAGCCCTTCCCTGTCCAACACCCCTGTCCTTGTGACCTCTGCCCAGCAAAACAGAAGAAAATATTCAAATTTGTGTTACCTATATACTCACTGGAGTGTGGCCAAACTCTCAGTGGCCTGCCCCTTAAATAGAACTAAGTCACTCCCCTCCCACACCCCTGCCAGAAGCCATCTATTGTGGAGAGTGACACTTCAGCATCCTTAGCACACTTTTTAAGAGTTCTCTTCAAAGGCTTCCTGTTTAGGCTGTTACTTTGCAGGGAGAGTTGGGGAACTAGGGGATGTCAGAGTAGCCTTCCATGTCCCTCTTTCTTACTTGTGTGTCTGCAGTTATCATTATCAAGCCAGAATAGCTTATTTGCTATTATTATATATTATATAGCTCTTCATGATCTGCAGAAGCATAGATCATGGAGAACAGACCATGAACAGAGCTCCTGGTTGCAGCAGTGTCATGGACCCAGACAAGGTCCTCAGATGTAGTAGGTACTATGGACATCAATATGACTTCTAGCCACAGCATAGACCACAGACATCCACCAGGCCTTTGGTGGTAACACAGGCTACAGACATCAACATAGACCCTATCTGCAGTAGGACCAAGGACCCCTAAATAGCCCTTAGCAGTAGCACCAGTTGGGACACCACTATGGTCCCAGGTGGCAGCAAAGGCCACCCAGGGACATCCACATGGCTTCAAACTGCAGCACAGACCACTGACTTTACGGCCTTTGGTGGTAGCATGGGCCACAGACATCAACACAGACCCAGCCACAGTAAGACCACAGACCCAGACATCACCCTCTGAGGCAGCATAGCACTGGACATCTCCATGGCGTTAGGTGGCAACACAGGCCACTCAGATAATTATGGCCCCCAATAGCAGTACATTTTTGAAGTTTTTAATACAGATCTTTCAATGCTGGAGGAGCTGTCTTGGTACATAATGAATTGAGTGTTTTCTAGGAATATTCTCTTAGTATGAATTCCCCAAACTGGAATAGCATCAGTCTGTAAAGACATTTTTATCTTAATAAAATGTCCTATATTTATTCCAAGAAAAAGGTCAGACTAAGTCATCTGTCCAGATTCCACAGTGTTTCTGGCCTTCAGCCTTCCATGCTTCCCGGTTCCTTGCCTGTAGGAAGGCCATGAATGTTAGCCAATACTGTAAGCACAAACGCCGTCTTATTGCTAATCTGAAACCTACCTGAGCTTCCTCTGGTGATGCTTGGTATTCTACATGGTGCTTCTCAATGGCCTGGAGGCTGCAGTGAGTCCACTGTGGATGAAAAATTCAAATGATAGTCTACAAATGCAGAGCATGAGCAAGGGACAGATGCTTGTTTAGGCCGCCATTATTTAGGTGGGGCTGGCTACTGTGGCATATAGCCTGAGAGAAGCACTATCAAATCCATACTCCTGACAAATAGCCATCCATCTCTCGAAATTTTCTTAATGTTATAGATTTCTCCTTTCCACTAAACTCATTAGACATGACCAGAAAATGGTGTGTAATGCCTACACCACTCACCAAGGCTTTATTAATTTCACACCCTTACTTATTTATTAGAAAATCCCATTTTCTCAAAAATTTTCTCCCATGCTAATATGCAACTAAAAGCCTTCTCATGCTCTTTAATTGCTTTGTTACCCAGCATTATCTAATTCTTTTTTTTCCTGGCGTAATCATATGTTCAATGCCTTAGCAAATGTGCTAACATCTCTCTTCCTGATTGTGATTTTCACCCTGGTCCACAGAGAAATTAGCACTCACTGTATTTTATACATGGCTGTGATGAATGGTCCTTTTGAAAAACTCACAACTCCTCCACATGGTTTCTTTCTTTTTTTAATGAGGAGAAATAAATGTGACCCCTTATCTGTCATGGTCTGGATTTAAAGTGTCTAGAAATGGTTCAGGTCTTAAAGTCTTGCTCCTCAGCTGAGAAGCAATTGGATGCTGAAGGCTGCCATCTTATCAGTGAATCACTCCACTGAGAGATTCATAATTTCACGACATCATTGGGAGGGGTAGAAAGTTTGGGCATTAGGGACTAGAGGAAGTAGGTCAATGTAGTCCTTGAAGACTACATTTTGTTCCACCCTTCTTCCTCTACTTCTCACTGCTTCCCACCTGCCATGAAGTGAAATTTTCTGCTGTTGGAGCCTTCTCCACCGGGGTTATCTCTCTTATCTCAGGCCCAAAGCAATGGGGCAGTCAACCATGAACTGAAACCTCCAAACCCATGAGCCACAATAGCTTTCCTCCTTTAAAATCTCACAGGGATTTTCTTCCACAGCATTGAAAAGAATACCACAGCACTCCTATCTCAGCCACTCACAAGTGCCATCTCCCTGCAGGAGCTGCTCCTTTGTGCCCTCAGCTGGAGCCCAGCTCCTGACTCCGAATCCTAGCATCTCTGTCTGTGAATTGCATAGCATGAGCACTGCAGAACTGCAGTTAGAGGGGTTTGCTTATCCTGTCCCCTGCACAGCAGCCTTGCTCCTTCACAGGAGTCACTTTGCAGTGACTGAGACAATTCTTACCTACAGGGTAAGGAAAGCATGTGGTCTGTACAGAGCAAGACCTTCCCAGGAAGCATTTGGAAAAAATCCTTGATTTTTATACCCCAACCCCATATGGAAACTAGCACTCATTGTATTTTATATGTGACCACAATGGATTGTCTTTTTGAAAAAGCTCACACCAACTTTACCAAACCATTTAATAAGGAGAAATAAATGTGAACATATGTTATGGTCTAGATTTAATTTGGTCTTAAAATATGAGTGGTCAAATTCTCAAATTCCAAGAGTAGATGTGAATATTTTTTTACATTAAACCATTTTTCTACTGAATTGTAGCTGGAAAAATTGTTTGTTCAATACTAAAGAGCACTTGTTCTGGCAGAGTACCTGGGTTCATTTGCCAATACCCACATGCTGACTAACACCATTTATAATTCTAGTTCCAGGGGATCTGATACCTTATTCCGATCTCCACAGGGCACGAGGCATATGATGCACATTCATAACACCTAAATACTCATATGAATAATATATATTTTTGTGTTTTGAGATAGATTCTCACTATGCAACCTTGGCTGGCCTGGGGCATCCTATGTAAACCAGACTGGTCTTGTACTCATAGATATCTGTCTCCCTCTACCTCCTGAGTGCTGAGATATTAAAGGCAGTCACCACCACTCCCAACAAAATATATCTTTTTTTTTCTTTTTTTCTTTTCTTTTCTTTGAGACAAGGTTTCTCTGCATAGCTCTGGTTGTCCTGGAGCTCATCAGGCCTGCCTTGAACTTGCAGAGATCCACCTGCCTCTACTTCTCAAGTGCTGGCATCACAGATGTGCATACCACCATCTGGCTTTATTTTTTATTTTAAATGATTGTTCTGCTGATTAAATCCAGGGCTGGGGGAAGGGGTTACAATTTGCTTTAGTGTTTGAACGAAGTCTCTGCTGGGGTGATACTAGCTGGTAAGGATGTAGTTGAATAGTGTGAACTAAACGACGCCAGACTATTGAGATAAATGCAAGGATCAGGGAAATCTGGAGGACTGCAGTTTTAAGAAAGCACATTATAGCTGTTCAGAAATCATCTACTACATGCTTGGAGGCAATTCAATGTACTACATGCCCAAAATCTCACTGCAGTAAAAGTGACTGTAATCCCAAATCCTGTTATTCACAAGCACACATCATTAAATAAGCATTTATCTTCAAGCAGGCAAAAAAAAAAAAAGGAGTTGCATGTGTCCATGCTCAACCAAGTCATAACTCTTTATTCTGTGTGCCTGACCATTATTTTTGCATGAAGCTGAGACAGACACAAGCACAGTTTTAGGGATTATCTAGCTAACCTCATAGCCAGCAGAAGGTAATTAGAATAATCTAAGTAGGTAGATGAGGGTAGGACCACATTACAATCAAGCCTTACACACTGTTCTGAACTTTGAGAGTGCACTGCAATTTAACGTCTTGTTCATGAACAACTTAGAAATGTCTCTAAATATTATTGTCTACTACTTAACTTGAACACCAGTCATTTCCTAAGGGATGCCTCTTTTAATACTTATCATTAAAACATGACCTTTGCTACTGGTCAACAATAAATATAGCTAATGTTTAAGTTCACCTGAAATGTAAATTTAGGAATAAATACCTATTGACCATCTTTGGAGCATATTCCCATCATCACGGTGATTTAACTTAAACTCAGAAACATGTGTAGATACCCTGCGCCCCCCCCCCCATCTCAATTTAAAATCAATTACAGGAAATGAGGCTGTGGCTCCAATGGAAAAGAGCTTACTTAGCACATAAGAAGCCCTGGGGACATCAGCATAGCACAAAAACAAGATATGATGGTATATACCTGTAATCCCAGAAGTCAGGAGGTAGAAACAGGAAGATCATGAATTCAAAGTCATACTTGACTATATAGTGATTTGAGACCAACCTGGGCTGGACTACATGAGACCCTGCCTCAAAAAATATAAATAAATAAATGAGTAAATAAAAAATAAAACCAGTCCACACCTCCTGTGGATCCCACAAACCATTTCCCCCTGACCTCCCAGAACTCAGCACATAGACTTATCATCACCCCAAACAAGATGTGTAGGTGCCATAACAGCCGAGACAGTAAGTATGTCTCCTACCACAGCAGGCTCTGAATATTACAACATAGGTGAGGCAAAAGAAAATGACCTTAAAACCAACTATATGAAGATGATACAGGTCCATAAAGAGGAACTTAATAAATCACTTCAAGAAATCCAGAAAGACACAAACAATTGGAAGAAATGAATAAATCACTTTTAAAAAGCCAAGAAAACACAAATAAACAACTGGAAAAATGAATAAACAAGAAAAAACAGTTGAAGGAAATTAATAAAACTGTTAAAGACCTGAAAATGGAAACAGAATGAATAAAGAAAACACAAACTGAGAGAATTCTAGAAATGAAAAAATTAAGAATTCAAACAGCAACTACAGACACAAGCTTCATCAATAGAATACAAGGGTTAGAAATAAGAATCTCAGGCACTGAAGATACAGTAGAAGAAATGGATACATTAATCAAGGAAA
Source organism: Cricetulus griseus (assembly GCF_003668045.3). Lineage (NCBI taxonomy): Eukaryota > Metazoa > Chordata > Mammalia > Rodentia > Cricetidae > Cricetulus > Cricetulus griseus. The sequence continues at coordinate 169,499,137 of NW_023276807.1, forward strand.
ATGTTAAATCTAATAACTTCTTACATAAAACATACAAAAAATCTGGGACACTATGAAAAGACCAAAACAAAGATTAATAGAAATAGAGGAAGAGGTGGAATTCCAAATCAAAGGCCCAGAAAATAAATATTAGAAGAAAATTTTCCTAACCTAAAGAAGGAGATGCCTATAAAGGCACAAAAAGCATACAGAACATCACATAGAATAGACCAGAAAGAAAGTATCCTGGCCACATAATCATCAAAACACTAAACATACAAAACAAAGAAACAATATTAAAAACAGCAAAGGATAAAGAACAAGTAATATATATAAAGGCAGACTTGTTAGAATTATACCCAACTTCTCAACCAGAAAGACCTGGACAGATGTGCTAAAGACTCTAAGAGATCAGAGATTCCACCCCAGATTACTGTACCCAGCAAAACTTTCCAACATAGATGGAGAAAATAAGATGTTCCGTGATAAAGTCAAATTTAAACAGTATCTATCCACAAATCCAGCCTTATAGAAGGTACTAAAAGGAAAACTCCAACCCAAGGAGGTTAACTACACCTATGAAAAAAATAGGAAATGAATTATTTCACACTAACAAAAGCAAAAGAAGGGAGGTGCACACACACACACACACACACACACACACACACTGCATATGTGCATGCATTCACACAAACATTACCAACAACAATAAAATAACAGGAATTAGCAATCATTGGTCACTGATATCTCTCAATATAAATGGACTTAATTGCCCAATAAAAAGTCATAACAGAATGGATGCAAAAAACATGATCAGTCCTTCTGTGGCATCCAAAAAGCACACATCAACATCAAGGAAAGACATTACCTCAGAGTAAAGGGTTGGAAAAAGATACACCAAGCAAATGGGCCTAGGAAACAAGTTGAGGTAGCTATCCTAATACCTAACAACATAGACTTCAAACTAAAATTAATCTAAATGGATGGAGAAGGACATTGTTTACTCATCAAAGGAAAGATCCACCAAGATGATCTTTCAATTCTTAATATTTATGCCCCATACACAAGGGCACCCACTTTTGTAAAAGAAACACTTCTACAACTTAAATCTCATATTGACCCTAACACACTGATAATGGGAGACCTTGATACCTGTCCTTACATGCAGGAGGACATCAGCCTGGGGCAAGAGAGTCAGGGATAGGAAATGGGGACAAGAGACGCAGAAAGAACGACCACAAGACAGGATTCTGATCAAGTTGCAAACTTTACTTTTCTCAGGCTGGCTTTTATAGTCAGGATATGGGGAGGGGCAGAATGGGTTGTTTGCGTACCAGGTGTTACTATAGGCAGGATATTAGGAAGCCACAAAAAGGATGTTTGGCAGGGTAAAGAGTTCATGAGTAAGAGGTCCAGGAAGGGGTTACCTAGGTGACTGAGCCTGTGGGTGGAGGACTGGGTCAAGTTGTTTCTTTTCTTGAGCTAAGGTTCTAAGGAGCTGCTATGTAAAGGTTAACTATGTGGCCTGCCAAGCATGGCCTAGGATTTCATGCCCAGCCCTGAGATTTGGCTCCCAACAGATACCTAGCTCTCACCAATGGACAGATCATCCAGACAAAAACTAAACAGAGAAATAATGGAGATAATGGGTGGTGTGACTCAAATCAACCTAACAGATATCTAAAAACATTTCACTGAAACACAAAAGAATATAATTTCTTCTCAGGACCTCATGGAGCATTTCCCAAAACTGACCACATACTGGGTCACAAAGGCAGCCTCAGCAACTACGAGAAAATTGAAATAAGCTCTTGTATCCTATCAGACCATCAGAATTAAACCTGAATTTCAACAACAGAAACTACAAAAAGCCTACAAACTCATGGAAATTTAACACATCCCTACTGACTCACCACTGGGTCAAGGAAGAAAGAAATTAAAGACTTCTTAGAATTCAATGAAAATGAATGCACAACATACCAAAACTTATGGGAGACAATGAAAGCAATGCTAAGAAGTAAGTTCATAGCTCTAAGTACCTACATTAAAAAAAAAATTGGAGCAATCTTATACTAGCAACTTAACAGCACACGTGAAAGCTCTAGAACAAAAAGAAGTAACCACACCCAAGAAGAATAAAAAGCAAGAAATAATCAAACTGAAGGCTGAAATCAATAAAATAGAAACAAAAAGAACAATACAAATAATCAATGAAGCAAAGAGTTAATTCTTTGAGAAAATCAACAAGTTAGACAATCCTTTATCCAAACTAACTAAAAGATGAAGAGAGAATATCCAAATTAGCAAAATTAGAAGTGAAAAGGTTGACATAACAACAGATACCAAAGAAAGCCAGAGAATCATAAGGACATACTTTAAAAACCTGTACTCCACCAAATTGGAAACTCTAAAAGAAATGAATAGTTTTCTCAATATGTACCACTTACCAAAGTTAAATCAAGATAAGATAAACAATTTAAATAGACCTATAACCCCTACTGACAGAAACAGTCATTGAAAGTCTCCCAAACAAACAAAAGCCTAGATAGTTTTAACACAGATTTCTACCAGACTTTCAAAGAGTTACCTCCAATATTCCTCAAATTATTCCACAAAACAGAAACACAAGAATTGCCCAATTCATTTTGAGGCCTCAGATACCCTGATACCCAAACCAATTAAAGACTTAGAAAGAAAAATACATATCAATTTCTCTTATGAACATTTACTCAAAAATATTCGATAAAATACTTGTAAATCGAGTCCCAGAACACATAAAAAAAAAAATCACCCACCCATGATCAAATAGGGTTCATCCTCAAGATGTAGAGATGGTTCAATATACAAAAATCTGTCAATGAACAGGCACCCACAGCTAAGCACTGAGCCTTACTCCTGGAATCCAGTCGAGGAGAGGAAGGAGGGAAGAGCAAAGGAGCCAAGATGGTGCTGAAGAAACCCGAAGAAACGGTTGACCTGACCTAGTGAGAGCACAGTGACCCTAGTCGTAAAGCTGGTGAACCAGCATTGGACCAAACCAAACCCTCTGAGTGTGGGTGCCAGCTAGGAGGTCAAGACAGTCTATGGGACACCTAACAGTAGAGCCAGTCTTTAACCCTAGAGCACAAACAGACTTTGGGAGCCCATTCGCTATAGAGGAATACTATTGTAGCCCAGATACAGGAAGGAGGGCCTGGGCCCTCCCCCAAATAATATGATAGATTTTGATGGTCCCCTGTGGAGAGCCTCACTATCCCTGGGGAGGAGGTGGAGGGTGGGTTGGGGGGGTGATGGGTAACATGGGAGGATGGAAGGGTGAGGGAATGGGGGGTGGATATGTCAATATGAATGCTTCCAAAATAAAATAAATTTTTTTAAAAATCTGTCAATGTAATCCACCATATAAACCACTGAAAGAAAAAACACCTGATCATATATTTCATTAGATGCAGAAAAAGCCTTTGACAAAATCCAACACCCCTTCATGATAAAATTCCTAGAAAGATTAGGAATACAAGGGACATACCTAAACATAATAAAGGCAATTTATACCAAGCCTATAGCCAACATCAAGTTAAACGGAGAGAAACTCAAAGCAATTCCACTAAAATCAGGAACAGGACAAAGTTCTCCACTTTCTGCACATCCATTCAGTATGTTACTTCGTAGTAGACTTTTAGCCAGAGCAATAATACAATTGAAGCAGATCAAGGGGATACAAATAGGAAAGGAAGAAGACAAAGTATCATTATTCACAGATGATAGTATATATAAATAACCCTTAAAATTCCACCAGGGAACTCCTACTGCTGATAAACACTTTCAGCAAAGTGGCTGGATATAAGATTAACTCAGAAAACTCACTTTCCCTTCTACATACAAATGATAAATGGACTCAGAAAGAAATCAAGGAAACAACACTTTTCACAAAAGCCTCAAATAATATAAAATATCTTGGGGTAACTCTAGCCAAACAAATGAAGGGCTTGTATGATTAAAAACATCAAGTCTTTGAAGAAAGAAATGGAAGATGACATCAAGAGATGGAAAAATCTCCAATGCTCCTGGATCAGTAGGATTAACATAGTGAAAATGGCCATCCTACCAAAAGCAGTCTACGGATTCAATACAATCCCCATAAAATTTCCAACATAATTCTTTTTTGCTTTCTTTTTTTTATTCATTTTACATACCATCCACAGTTCCCCATCCCTTTCCTCTTCCCACTCCCCCAACTCCCCCCAACCCACCTCCCATCCACTCCTCAGAAAGGGTAAGGCCTCCCATGGGGAGTCAACAAAGCCTGGCACATTAAGCTGAGGCAGGACCAAGCCCCCCCCCCATCAAGGCTGAGCAAGGCATCCCACCATAGGGAATGGGCTCCAAAAAACCATCTCACCAACATAATTCTATACAGACCTTGAAAGGACAATACTTAACTTCATATGGGAAAAAAAAAAAAGCAGGATAGCTAAAACAATCCTGAACAATAAAAGATCTGCTGGTGAGATCACCATCTCTTATTTCACATTGTACTACAGAGCTATGGTAATAAAAACCACATGGCATTGGCATAAAAACACACAGGTTGATCAATGGAATAGAACTGAAGACATAGAAATAAATCCACACATCTATAGATACCTGATTTTTTATGAAGAAGCTAGAAATACACACTGGAGAATAGACGGCACCTTCAACCAATGGTGCTGGTCAAACTGGATATCACTATATAGAAGAATAAAAAACAAATTAACACATAATTTTCACCCTGCACAAAATTCAAATCCAAGTGGATCAAAGACTTGAGTACAAAACCAGATACACTGAACCCAATGGGGAATAGCCTGGAACACACTGGCACAGGAGAAGACTTTCTGAACAGAACACCAATAGCTATGATCAACAATTAATTAATAGTATGTCATGAAACTGAAATTTTTCTGTAAGGTAACAAACACTGTCAATTAGATAAAACTACAGCCTACAGAATGGGAAAATATTTTAAACAATTCCATATCTAATAGAGCACTAGTAACCAAAATATATAAAGAATTCAAAAAACAATCCAATTTAAAAATGGGGTAGAGATCAGAATGGCTAAGATCAATAACACAAGTGATAGCTCATGCCGGAGAGGATATGGAGCAAGGAGAGCATTCCTCCACTGCTGGTGAGAGTGCCAACTAGTACAGCCACTATGGCAATCAATATGGTGGTACCTCAATACCCAGCTATACCACTCTTGGACATATACCCAGAGGATACTCTATTTTACCACAAGGACACAAGCTCAAACTATGTTCATGTGGCTTTATTCTTAATAACCAAAAACTGGAAACAACCTAGATGTCACCCAAGAGAAGAATGGATAAAGGAAGAGGGGTACATTTACACATGGAGTATTATTACTTAGCTGTTTAAAAAAATGACATCTGTCTGCCTTTATGCCAGTACCAAGATGTTTTCTTTACAATAGCTCTATTAATAAAGCTTGAAGTCAGGGATGGTGATGCTCCCACATGGTCCTTTATTGTACAGGGTTGTTTTGGCTATCCTCAGTTTTTTGTTTTTCCATATAAAGTTGAGGAAGTCGGGGGAGCGGGAGGAGAGGAGGGAGGGTGAACTGGAATTGGAATGTAAAAAAAAAATAATAAATAAATCTTTAAAATAAAAAAAATGGCATCATGAAATTCAAAGGCAAATGGATGGAACTAGGAAAAACCATCCTGAGTGAGGTAATACAGACCCAGAAAGACAAACATAGTACGTACTCACTTATAAGTACATATTAGCCATTAAGTAAATGATTACCCAGCTACAATCCACAGACCCAGAGAGGTTATGTAAAGAGGAGAGCTGTAGGGGGAAGCGTGGATCTCCCTGGGAAGGAAAAATAGAATAGATTTTGTGAGTAGACTAGGAGAGGATGCAGAAGGTATTGGGAGGGAGCATGTTAGGGAGGGTGATGGGATGGAGAGAGACTGTTTGGGGAGAGATGGCTAGAATTGGGGGCACTTGGGAGTAGGATGGAATCCTAGCTCAGTGGAAACTTCTGAAATCTACAAGGGCAACCCTACTGAGGACTCCTAGTAATGAAGAATACAGAATCTGAACTGGTCATCTCTTGTAGCCAGGCAAGGTTTCCAGTGGCAGTACTGGGTTATATTTGGTTGAGTTGTTGACCAAGGGGGCCCGGTGGAGATTCCCCAAGCAGCCCATACTAATGCTAGGACAGAGGGTTGCTCTCTGCAAACTGACAATGGGACCCATTGCTTAGGACAATTCCACATGACTCATTGAATATGATGAGGTCAAGCTGGTGCCTGCATGAAGCCTTTACCCCTACATTCTAGTCTCTTTGGTGCAGGAAGGTATTATGCGTTCTACAGAAAGAGAAACCTGTACACCGACCCAACCACAGAATCTTTGACCTACAATCTGTCCTGCCCATAAGATGTGCTGGGCAATGGTTGCACATAACTTGTGGGAGTGAACGACCAATGTCTGATTTAACTTGAGACCCACTTCACCAGAGGAATCCCATGCCCAACACTGCTTGGATCTCCAGTAACTGGAGACTTGGTAGCCCAGAGGCCTAAATAGTACCAAGCATGACAGTCCTTTAAAAACAAACAAAACAAACAAATAAATCAATGAAGTGATTCCTAATGATCTCTACTCATAAATTGGTGCCTTGTCCAATTGTCAAAAGAGAGGCTTCCTCCAGCACCAGACAGAGCAGGTGCAGAGACAATGCAGCCAGACATTATGTTGGAAGTCTCCATCAGGTCCCTCCCCTTGGATCTTGGGGAATCCCACAGAAGAGGAGTGGGGAAAGATTGTAGGAGTCAGAGAGGATGGAAGACACCAGGAGAACATGGCTCACTGAATCAACTAAGCAGGGAACACATGGGCTCACAGAGACTGAAGCATCAAGCGCAGGGCCTACAGAGGTCTGTACCAGGTTCTCTGTGTACATGTTGTGGCAATTCTCTTGGTTGTTTGGGGAGACTCCTAACTGGAGGAGTGGGTGTGTCATTTAGTCTTTTGATTGCTCTTGGGACTCTTTTCTTCCTGTCAAGTTGGCATGTCCAGCCTTGGTATGAGGGCTTTTGCCTTGTCCTATAGTCTTTTTTATGCGATGTTTAGTTGTTGTCTGTTGGAGGCCTGCTCTTTTCTGAAGGAAGACAGAGGGGGAGTGGATCTCGGGAAGAAAGGAGACAGACACAGGGATCTGGGAGGAGTGGAGGGAGGGGCAAATGCAGTCAGGATGTACCGTAGAGAGAAGAATCTGTTTTCAATAAAAATAAAACCAATTACAGATTTCAAGATGTAAATTCACTCATCTAAGTTCTGAAAGCACAAAACTTAGAATACCAAGCCCAGCTCTTAGACCTCAGATTGGCTATGAACAATAAAACAAGGAGGTAGAACTCCATATGACTTTAGTCATGTTGGCTTTGTGACAGTGTAATAAAGGAAAGACTACAATCTCCCTCAAAAAAATAAAAATCTTCTGGTGCCTGTATGTTATGGAGAACCTGCCAGGATGCTCTTGGCTCTACAGAAATCAAGAAAACTGTTTCCCCCCTGTCTTAGTTGGGGATTCTATTGCTTCTATGAAATGTCATCACCAAAACACAAGTTGGGGCAAGAGGGATTATTTGGCTAACCCTTCAGCATTGCTGTTCATCACTAAAGGAAGTCAGGACAAGAACTCAAACAGGGCAGGACCCCAGAGGCAGGAGATGATGCAGAGGCCATGGAGAAATACTGCTTACTAGCTTGCTCATCATGGCTTGATCAGCCTGCTTTCTTATAGAACTCAAGACAACCAGCCCAGGGATGGCACCACCCACCATGGGCTGAGCCCTCCCTCATTGATTGCTAGTTGAGAAAATGCCTCCTTCTTTTCTGATGACTCTGGCTTGTGTCAAGTTGACACAAAACCACCCAGTATACCCCCATACAATACTCATCTTTTAAAAAGGAGTATATAATGCCAGGCATCATGTCTGCAATCTCAATACATCTTGGGGCAGGAGCATTGCCATGAGTTTGAGGGTAGTATGTGCTACAGAGTGAATTCCAGAGCAGCCTGGTCTAGAGTGAGACCCTGTCTCAAAACACAGAAACAAAGAAGCCAAGAAGAGGACATAATGGAGGTCAGACCCCATAGGCCTTCATTGGCTTACTGCTTCTTGTCCTCAGTCTCTAGCTCAGTTACTCAATACTTACATGGAGCTAGTGTGGATGTGAAGTTCAAAGTGGTGGTTCTGGAGGATTCTCACAGTCCTCCCTGCTCCTCCTCACACTTATCACTCCTCTCTCTAAAGCATATTCTTTGTGTGGCATTTATGCAACATCTTACGTGGTCTCTGTAACTCTTCATAAGCCAAGGGTCAATATCTGAAGGTACAAATGATTGCACATGGCCTTTATGATTCCCTCGGTATTTACATAATGCCTTTTAAGTGTTTGTTAAATGTGTTTTGGGTCAATGTTAATGGATGAAACGTGTTGAATGGTGAGGCTCTAAGTATGTATCTAGATTTTTTTTACGGTAATTCTTATGGAAATAATTTCTCATTATCAATCCTTGCACTCTAAGTTGTACTGTTCCTGGGAAATAGCCTTAGCATGTGATACAGACACTCTGTGTTTTCAGACATATTTTAACTCCCATTAGAGACTCCAAGAGCAAGATTCTATACCCCTTTGTCTCTGTATGTCCAACATCTATCTGTTTCCATGGAGCATAAGAGATCCCCAATTTAAGTTTGACATATACATATACATTAGTACAGCATATGTATACCTAAGAAGGTGAATGGGAACTTGGGTGATTGTAAGTAAGCAGTGGACATGAGTGGTTAGTTTGACCATTCTTCAGGCCATATTTAGACTTAACATTGTTCAGAAAATTATATTACATTTCAGTGCGTTGATTGGGACCTACATGTACATAAAAATAGTTTAAAATATAATTTGTTAATTTTTGTAAGACTAATTTTGTATTTTTCAGAAGCATATGGGCATTGGGCCAACCCTACAAAATTTTTGCCTGAGATTTAATCAGTAGTTTTCATGTTTTTAAAGGACTCTAAATTGAGGGGACAATTGGTAGCTAAGCAATTTTATAACTAGAAGGAACCTTGGGAATTATTCAGTAATAATGACATGTGTTCATTTTATATTTACTGTGTACACAGCTGTGTACCAAGTGTCTTATAAGCACAGTTTTAACCCTGTTTTCTTTCTACCTTGGACTCTAATATTGCTGGGCAGACCATCAGTACTGATTTTGTCTTTATTGAAAAAATAATTTTTTTTTATTGAAAAATGTTTGCTCATCATGAGTTTTTGCATTCATTTTGACTTTTAAACCTTATCTCTTGTGGTTACCTAGGCTGGTGAGCCCTCTCTATCTAGATTTGCACCGTCTTCCCAGTCAGAGTCAGAAGGTCGAACATGAATTTTTCTCACTATAGTGGAGAGGAAACTAGCATCAGAGTGGTTGCATGTTCCCATGGTTTACAGATGTTGGTAATGGTGGAGTGAGATCAGATTGCCAATGTCTTAGTGTTTGAACCCTCAGCTTTGGCACATCATTTCACAGATGAGGGAACAGGATTTGTGGAGGAACTGAACAGCTCTAGAGAAGAGTCACTGCACAAACCATAATTCTTCTCTCTCACTCAACTGCAGCAGAAGGAGCCACTCACTGGGAAGACAGCTCATTTATTCTCCAGACTGCACTGGCTGCAAACTTCATCTTTCCTGTAACTATTGATTAGTCACCATCTAGGAAAGTGTCCAACATTCTTGGACTAATGGTGATCAACTTTTTAGCAAAGAATTTGGAGGATGTTCTTGGAAGGTATTCATTCCTTCATTTCCTCCCCAAAACTCTAAGAGGACAAAAGGAAACGTATATACAAGTAAAAGCTAAGGTGCTGTGGTAATGGAGAGTAGAACTCAAGTGATATGAAGGGAGAAAGGAGAATATGGGGAGGAAGGTTTAGATGAGGAAAGGACTGTGAGGGTTAGGACTGAGGAGAGACAGATTGAGGGATTAGAAACACAAAGGAGGTTTGAAGAAACCTGTTATTCAATAAACTTCATAAACTCTGTGTGTGTGTGTGTTCAAATAAAAGACTGTAATTGGAGTTACCCTACACAGGGAATAATGCTTTGCCCAGAAGGCATGGATTGCCATATAAAAAGCATAGTGTACAGGATACCTTCCTTTATGTTCTTGATCAGCAGTATCCCAGAAACTGCTTCCCAAACCATGCTCAGTATTGATTATCATTGCTCTTACTTCATGATAAACCCTATTGCTGAAGACACCGCATACTTTGGTCACAGCACATGGAGAAACCAAGCTGTTACCGACTAGGAAGCTTCCTCCTTGCCGACTATATTTCATGGTACTGGAAGGTACTATGCAGGCTGCTAAGGGGAAAATGGCAGCAATTATACCCATCTGTGAAGCCTGAGAACTACTATAATGACTGGCATGGCAAGATGTCCCCATAAGTTTAATAGTGGCACAGCCATTATGGGGATAACCAAATACATTTGGCGTAGACTTAAGGCCACCTCCACAAGAGGAATGCATACCTGTTACTGTAAATCCAGCCAAGAACCCTTGGTTGGGGAGCTCACCATGAGCAAACTATTCATCTACAAAATGGACATAGTGTCAAACTTGCTCTAATTTGTATCTCTGTACCCACAGATTAACACATGTCTCAGACCTCAGAGGAGTTTCTTTGTGCAGTGAAAGGTAGTTAATGAAGAAACTCACAACTGGTCAAGGAGCAGAGAGTAAGAATCCGTGGAGTGCTCACCACAAATGGGACATCTATACCACCACCTCCACCACCACCTTCACCACCGTTGATTGTTAAGGGCAATTAGACATCCCATGCTCCAGTGGATGACCCCACACTCATGATCCCCCTGCCACAGTCTCCCCAATGCTAAGATTTTCATAAGCATATACCACCACGCCCAGCTCATTCATTCACTCTTATTGTGAATGACTAGTATATGCCAGGCTGGAAGTAAAAGGATGAGAAGAATACAATCTTCCTTCCAAGAACATGGACTTTCTGCTCTGTGACCTTGTAGAGAGAAAACTGCTTATCCCTAAAAGCAGAGACCTGGTAGGGAAACAAAATAAGTATAGAGGGTAGAGGCTCCATGGGACATGGAAACACATATTGTTCCTCTGCAAGGGGAAACTACTGCAGACGACTTACATGCAGCTTCTACTGCTTATATCAGCTTTCTCTTGTACACTATGCATGGATTATAGGTAAATACATGGATTGATGAATGGATAGGACATACGGCTCCAATTATGCCCCAAACTGAGGAGAAGTAATATAATCAGCAATACATGAATTGCAACAGAACAAACAACATCTAAGGCAACCAGCCATTTCATCAACCACCAAGCGTAGCTACAATGTTGGGAATCGGAGCAAAAGAAATCAGTCAAATGGTCCCCAGGCTCAACAAGCTACCTACCTTTGAGTGGAGGCTACACCCCTGTGGTTCAAGGCTGTCTTCTGAGCATAATAGTCATTTGCATCTTGGTAAGAGTAGCTGTGACTAGTCACAAGAGACCCTTAGCACTGGGCCTGTTATGTTCCCTCACAGAGATCAGCCATTCCCTTCTGCACCTCCTTGCCAGCTGTGTGTGATTCGCCCCAGCTGCTAGGGTCTCGCAGTGTGGGAAGGTGCTGCGGTGTACAGAATGTGAGAGACTGACTGAAAGGCAGACCCCATCCATGCAGCTCTGTGGAACTTATACATGCTGAGGTGACACTTTTCAGTCAGACCTATAGGTGTGTAGGTCACCCTTACACATGATGTAAGAAAGCCCAGTAAATTCATTGGCTCACCAAGCTAGCCTTGGGTGAAATGATTACTTTGTTCTTTTAACACCCTATCTGGAAAACGTTAAGTGTTAATTCACCTCTTCCCAGGAAGTCTATGCAATAGCCCTGAACACAATGGCTATACGGAAAGTGGAGTATAGTAGAAGAACACCGTGTAGCAATTAATTTGTCAACCATTTGTATATCAGGGACCTGAGTATGTAGCTCAGCAGTAGAATATTTGTCTGGTCTGTTTGAAGCCCATTTCCATCACCAACACTGTCACGAAAAAGCAACTGGAAAGAACACTGCTCTTGCGTTCAAATCCTTGCCAGCCATCTTCTCCCAGGACTCCTCCAATTCTTGAATTTGCAGCAGGAATTTCAGTATCAGAACAAACTTCCACACAGCTTTGGAGTGGCTATGGGAGCTACAGGATTTTGGGTTGTTTAGTTTTTGTTTTTGTTTTTTTCTAATAACAAGACACAGAGAGATAAGACAGATTTGGAAATTATTAGTGTATCTATAGCTTCCTGGATCCAAGAGTCACTTTATTTGTAAACAAACCTTTGAAAGGCCATTTGAGAAAGCAATTCAAAAGTTCTGTGTCAACAGGGCAGCCGTTAGATAAACAACACTGCTGAACAAAGCAAGGAAAGGGCTAGATTAAAACATAAATACGTCTGTTTGAGTGCTTTCCTGGATGGGGCTGGGGAGGGGGCTTCTCTGGAGGCCAGTAGCTGTAAAGCAAGGGAACGTTGTCTGGGACCCAGACCTTGAACTTCGACACACACAGCTGCTCAAACTGGGCAGTCAAGGGGGCGGGGTGCAGAAAGGAGACAATTTGTTATTTCCACATAAAACTGAGACCCTCTGAGTAAGAAGCAGGGAGAAATGAGCCCAAGCAATGACGGCAATCACTCAGAGCTCTGGGTAAAGGCTGGAGCAATAGCATTAGCATCAATTACCTGCCTGTCTTCCAGTCTTTGGTCTACTGTGTAGCTGTGTCCAGGCTTTTGGCATTGCAGCCAACATTGTCATCTACAAAGTTCAAGCTTTGGAACCATGTACTTGAAGGTTAGTAGTAGTGCTTCATACTGTTTTGGGAATTATTTTGTGCTGGGCTACACTCACAGCTGCCTTAGGACTATATGTATCTGGTGAGTTACAGGTTAAACACACCTTTGAATTCTACTGGTAAGATCCCAAAGTGTTTCCAGAATACAAATTAGTATACAGTAGAGCAGGATGAAGTAACACTGTGTCCTTTCATGCATTAAAATGCCTTTTTAAAGAAATAAACCTTGGGCTGGAGAGATGGCTCAGAGGTTAAGAGCACCGACTGTTCTTCCAGAGGTCCTGAGTTCAATTCCCAGCAACCACATGGTGGCTCACAACCATGTGTTATGAGATCTGGTGCCCTCTTCTGGTGTGTAGATAGATATACATGGAAGCAGAATGTTGTATACATAATAAATAAATAAAATCTTTAAAAAAAAAAAAAGAAAGAAAGAAACCTTTTATTCCCTTATTACACAGTACAATTACCACTTTGGACAAAATAGAAAAGGCAGAAAATCAGGCTGGTGGTGACACACACCTTTAATACCAGCACTCAGGAGGCAGAGGCAGGCTGATCTCTGAGTTTGAGGTCAGCCTGGTCTACACAGGACAACCAGGGCTGTTCCACAGAGAAATCTTGTCTCAAAACAAAGAAAGAAAAAGAAAAGGAAAGAAAGAAAAGAAAAGGAAGTAAGGAAAACAAAGAAAAACATACCTGAAGTTTTTAACTGATTCCACAAAGACATGTGAATTAAGAAAATGTTAGCAAAGTCTAGAGAGCACTTGCTGCTCTTCCAAAATACCCAGGTTCAATTCCCAGCATCTACATGGAGACTCACAAGCATCTTTATCTTCAGTTGCAGGGGATCTAAGATCCTCTTCTGACCTCTTTGGGCTCCTGAACATACAGGGTGCATAGATACATATGTAGGCAAAACACCCATACACGTAAAAATTAAAATATAAGAATCTATAGCAGTTTCAGAGGCTCTAGAGTGGGTGCGTAGTGGATTGGTTGATTGGTTTTGAGACAAGGTCTTTTTTTTTTTTTTTTTTTTTTTTTTTGAGACAGGGTTTCTCTGTGTAGCTTTGGAGCCTATCCTGGCACTTGCTCTGGAGACCCGGCTGGCCTCGAACTCACAGAGATCTGCCTGCCTCCCGAGTGCTGGGATTAAAGGTGTGCTCCACCAACACCCGGCCAACAAGGCCTTTTTTTTTTTTTTATCATTTTTTTATTTGAATTAGAAACAAGATTGATTTAAATGACAATCCCAGTTCCCTTCTCCCTCCTGTCCTCCCCTACCACTCCCCCAACTAAAACCCTATCTATCACATATCCTTTCTTCTATTCTTCCCCTGACTCAAACTTTCTGCTCCTTCAGGACCTCTGCATCCTTCCTCTTCTTCCTTTCTCATTCTCGTAGCTCCCTTCCCCCTCTTCCCATGTTCTCAATTTGTTGAGACAAGGTCTTATACTGTGTAGCCCAGCCTGACCTGGACCTGACTACAAAGCACACACTAGCCTCAAACTTGTGGCAATCCTTCTGCCTCAACCTCCCAAGTGCTGATATTAAATATGTGAGCCACTACACCTGGCACATTTTCTTTGTTGTTGTTGTTGTTGTTATTGTTGTTGTTGTTGTTGTTGTTGTTGTTGCTGTTGCTGTTGTTTCTGAGACCTGGCACATTTTCACCATGCACTTAAGGCAACCTTCAGTAACAAAATGCTTGAAGGCAGCATGATGGAAAGATTGACTTGTTTTCATTCTTTGTTTAGCTCTTTCCTTTTTCTTTTTGTCTTTCATAGGAGAAAAGACAGAGACAGCTTTTGAGGCTATTGGAAGTGCTATGAGGCCGCTTGTTGCTGTGCTAAATTAATGGCAAACAATTGCTTAATTATATCAATTCATAAGCCCAGCTGGGGTAATGGGAGACTTCTTCAAACATTTGACACAGGGAAGATCTCAAATGTCTTTCCAAAGAAGGTGAACAAGAAGGGAAAAGTTAGGTTCTGGGAGTATTTAGATCACTGGCAAAAAAAAAAGTACTAGAAAGGGAACAACCATCTTGGCATGGCAATGTTTCTCTCTTCCTTATTTCTTTAAAGGGCCCAATGAAGTCCACAAAGAACACTACTTAAATAGCCAGTTCCAAACAGTGTCCGAGCAGAACTTGCCCTACCCCACTGTTTGCCCACTCTGCATTCTTATTTTATTTTTTCAGACATTCTCCTATATATAATAACAAGTAATTCAGAATACCATACATATATATATGTCAGACAATGAGATAATACTATTTGTTTCCCAATACAAAAATAATTGTCAGCTCTATTATGAAAAGAGAGCTTGGTAGTCATGCCAGAAATATTTAAATCTGAATGAAATCAAGATGTCTCAGCATGACCCCTTCAAGGAATGATAATAGTTCTGCAAAGTATTTCACCAATCACAAAGGCACTTCACTGATAGGTCCAACTCATTTCACTTTTCAGAAATGCTGTCTTTCATAGCCCAGAGTAGAACTCACATTCACTTTGAAGGCAGTCTAGAATGGGGGTGATATCCTCAGATATCTAGACATGCTCACCAAATGAAATTTAGCCAAGAACAGAAAGGAAGCATGACTTACAACGACAGAAGCAAGCTAGCCTGCTGGTGCAGGCCTGTGATTCCAGCTACTCAGGAGACTGAGGCAGGTGAGTCCTAAGTTCAAGGCCTACCTGAGTTACAGAGCAGAAATTCAAGGTGCAAGTAGAGCTAGGGCTCAGTGGAGGAGCAGCTTACCCAGAAGATGAAAGCCCCTGCTTTTATCCCCAGTGCCATAAAAAAAGGAAAAACATAGTAATTACATCAAATTAGAAAGAAAAAGATCCCAGCACTTGAGAGACAGAGGTATGCAGATCTCTATGAGTTTGAGGCCAGCCAAGGCTACATAGTGAGACTCTATCTCAAAAAAAATAAAATTAATACATAAAATGGGGCTGGAAATTAATACATAAAATGGGACTGAGCAGTGTGTAGAGCTCTTGGAGAGGGTTCAGTTCCTAGTACACACATGGTGTCTACAACCATCCCTAATTCCAGTTCCAGGGAATTTGATGCCCTCTTCTCAACCCTGGGGACACCAGGAACATACAGTTTACATATAATAAATGCAAGCAAAACATTCATACACACAAAATAAATAAATAAATACAAAACAAGGTTTTTTTTTTAGAACACTTGTCCACCTTCATCTCTGGACACCAAGCCATCTCCTTTTGACAGGACCCCAAATTCTCAATCACAATCTTTGGCTGGAATTGAATTCTCAGAGAGCCCTTGAGTAAGTCTCCAACTGATGTTAACTACAATGTCTTTCTCCTAAGCACTGACTTTTGGGAGGAATCCTAAGTACAAAGTATCCTCCCCTTTCTGTGGACTCTACCAAATTTATTTATTTATCATGTCTCCTTTCTGTGACAATAGAAACATTCTGAAGGGACTCTGGCCAGGAGGAGTGTGACAGGTATGGCTCTCACAGACCTTGCCCTACTCTCCCATCCCCTTTGACTTGCTAAAAACTTTTAGATTACAATACTAAAGCTAGCCATCAAGGTCTATTCCCTTATTTGGCCACTTTTTCCTCCTGAGGCTGACTACCAAGGTCCAGCTATCCAAGTATTAAAGTCCAACAATCAAAACTCTCCCTTGGCTCATCTAATTAATATGCCCAATTAAAATTAAACACCTTGTCCAAACACAGGTTTCCCCTTGTACTTTATAAACTGTCTTTTTCCTATGTGCCACATCTGTCTCCTCTCTATCCAGAGGCAGTCCTTTGTCCCTCCAGGACAAATACCCCTGCCCCTTTCCTTTTTCCCTACCCTTTCTCTTTGTCCTCTATTTCCTGTCTTTGTATCCTATTCCCTACCTCTGTCCCTCTGGGGCAAATAAACCTCCTTTGTGCTGAGAACTTGGCTTTAGAGGTCCTGAGATGATACTTTTCCTTTCACATTCCATTCCACCTCCATCCCTGTGGCCAGCCTTTATGATCAAGAAAGATGCCAGCCTATGTGAGTGTGCATTCGTGCACGAGTGTGTGTGAGTGAGTGTGTGTGTGTGTGTGTGTGTGTGTGTGTGTGTGTGTGTGTGTGTGTGTGTGTGTGTCACTGGGTCTCATTCTGTAGTCCATGATGGCCTGGAACTGGTGCTGGATTAGAAGGCATAAGTCCTTTAAAAACTTCAAACACTACTGAAACTATCCACATGGCTTAGGGATTAACTGCTTAGCTGGAGTAAGACATCTTAGTCAAAAATGTTGGTGTTTACTGAAGTTGAATAATGCCAAACCAAAAAAAAAAAAAAAAGGATTTTAACACCAATGTAGAAAAATCTATTATTCGTGGCAGAATGGCAGATTTTGTTAAAACATTTCACCATGGAAAAGGAAGTGGGAGAGGGAATCACTTCCTTCATCATCTCCATGGCAACTTTGAAAGTCTGTATCCTAAGATGCTTCTTACAGCCAACCACCACAGTATTTGATTTTTGGATGATTGGTGGATTTGAAGAAGAAAGATGGGAAATTATAGATAGATTCTTGAGACTTTCAAGGTAAAGACATTATTTCCACCGTTGTTCTGATTGTCATCAAGAAAGTAGCACATTTAGAAGCACAGGTCTCTCCCTTTCCCTGGTCTGCACCCACAAGGCCACCATGCTGCCTTTCCAGCTGCCACAATTACTTCCCAGGTCCATTATTGGCTTCCATTTGCTACATCAGGGATTGCTGCCTTTTCCACTAAGCCGATTAGTATCTTCACTACCAACTGGATTTAGAATGGAGTCTCTCAAGTGAATTCATCCCTTGAAGAGGCTGGACTAAGACGTACCATCTATTGGAATGGGTGGTCATCCTAGCCCACGAACACTGGAAAGTTGAGAGATCAGTGTTTGGTTCTTTGTTCTGGTGATTAGGAGATTTCAGCTGCCACTTTTGAACAGTCACTAACTAACAGGCACATGACCTGCTTGTGCTGCTTGCTCAGAACTGTTTGAGAGGAAGCCACTGTTACACCCATTCTACAGACCAGTAAACCTAGAGTGAGGTTAATCATCCATGACCTGAGAGTTAGTAAATAGCAAAGTAAACTTCAAGTCCAGGCCATCTGACTTTTGGCCATTTGCTTTAAAACTCACTGTTCCATCTCAGGTGCCAATTTGGCCTAAGTTTCAGCTGTATCTCTTTCTGCAAGGGCACCCCATATTTCTGTGAGAAAATGTCTCTTTTAGCTTAAGTTGGCTTCTGCATTTTACAAGTAAAAGCATCTTAAAGGGAGTATTACTGACAATTGGGAATCAACATTTATAGTTCCCAAGAACTCAATAAACAGAGAGTAAATAGAAAAAAACAAACACCACTAAGCCGCCCTGTGTAGGCTTCAGGACATCCTAATTCCCAACTGCTTCCAAGTTAGAGGTGCTG
Organism: Cricetulus griseus; assembly: GCF_003668045.3. NCBI lineage: Eukaryota > Metazoa > Chordata > Mammalia > Rodentia > Cricetidae > Cricetulus > Cricetulus griseus. The sequence continues at coordinate 169,517,544 of NW_023276807.1, forward strand.
AGCAATGCTGCTGGTCTGTCCCCTGAACACAACAGATGCCCTGCGCCTGGGCATTTTGGTAGTGGGTGGATAATTTCCTGGATCTGGAACATGCTCACGAGAGGAAGCACAGACAATGCCCTCCTTACAAGCTTGGCATTTTGAAGGACAGATTTGGGACTAGGTCCTCAGTCAGAATCCAGGGGAAATTGCATTGAGATTGAATTTTGGAAAACAAAGCCATCCTACTTATGGCAAGATTTACGAAAGGCTGAGGATCCAGATCTGAAGTGAAGTAAATCAGAGGGCTGGCTAGCCCCACCCGGAGAGTTCTGGGACAATTAAGCACGTTTCTGAACATTGCTGTTTCTAAGTTTCACAAGTTTTAAAATATTACTTCAGGAATTGAAAACAGACACCCAAGCAAGCACAGAGAAGAAAATGACCCGCCATATTTCCTCCAGAACAAGTGTCATTACATCGTGGCCCCCTGGCCCCTGTCTTCTCTGTTTGTTAGGCAAGCTGATTAATAAGAGAAGTCACCCAACAGTGTTCACAAAAACTACTGTTCATTATGAACATAACAAACAAACAGAAAAGCTCATTTTATCATCCAACCTCCCCATCCAGAAATTATTCTCGTTCACATTTGGAAGTTATAAAACTATGTAGCCACCCCTCGCCTGCATAAATGCACATATACTATATATATATATATATATATATATATATATATATATATATATCTTCCATACACACACACACACACACACACACACACACACACACACACACACATTACATAACTTGATAGACTAGATAAGAATAGAAATACTTTGCAAAGATCAGGCTCATCTTAGTTTTTAAATAATATATCTAGTTGTGTTTGACACTAAATAAATAAATGAGAGAAGCTTGAAGGGCTTAGCAGGCAAAAGGTGCTGGCTGCAAAGCCTGAATTATCTGAGTTCAATCTATGAGACCCATATAGTAGTAGGAGAAGGCAACTCCCACAGTTGGGCTCTGACCTCCATACACACATACCCCATATATAAAGAAATACAAGTTTAATTTTTAATATATCAAAGTGACTGTAAGTCTTGAAATGTTTAATTTCTAATTTCCTCTTAGTATTATTTTATGTTGAAGGGTGTTTTGCCCAAATGTATGTCTGTGCACCATGTGCCTGCCAGTACTCACTGAGACCACAACAGGGCATTGAATCCCCCCCAACAGAGTTGTGAGCTCGCAAAAGGATGCTGGGGAACAGAACCGGGATGCTCTGAGCCACCTTTCCATCCATCCCCCTTCTTTTTGCTGTTGCTGCTTTTTTTGTTTTGTTTTCTTTTTTTGGACAGAGTCTCACTTTGTAGCTCAGGCTGGCCTCAACTTTGAGGCTTTCACTTTGACCTCCCAAATTCTGAGATGGTGTCACCACCACACCAAGATTTTTAATCCTCCTTCTCTTTCCTTTTGTAAATTAATGTATGAGAAATAGGTTTGATCATTTGTTCTTTATTTCCCTGTTTAGCCCCCATCTCTCTGCCTTCTGCCTACCACTGATCGACACCATCCTGTTTTCATGTGACATGCTCTATCACCACCTTATCAACACTCACCCACACATATGTAAATATTAGAGGCTAGGATCCTCGTGTGGGAGAGAACATGTGTCTCTCTGAAGCTGACTCACCTCACTTAATAAAAGTATTTCCAGATCCATTACTTTCCAGTCAGTTTCATAAGTTCCTGATTCTTTGTGGTTGGAAAGGATTCTATTGTGATATGTACCACATTTGTATTATCTGTTCATCATCTAAGATGACTCCGTTTCCTTGCTATTATAAACAGAGCAACAATACACATCAATAAGCAGGTATCTCTCTGGTAGGATATAGTCCTCGGGGTACGTGCCCAAGAATGGTACCACTGGATCATATGGTAGTTGTTTTAATATTTTTAGTAACTTCCATACTCAATTCCATAATGGCTACACCAGTTTACACTCCCACTGGCAGTGAATGAACGCTTCCACACATCCTTGTCAGCATTTCTTGTCATTTGGTTCTTTTGAAGGAACCATCTCATCTGGGTGAAATGGAATTTCAAAGTGTTTTTCATTGATGACTAAGAACGTTGAGAAGGTTTTGTTTTGGTTTGGTTTTTAGTTTTTTGTTTTTGGGGGTGTTGTATTGGTTTTGTTTTGGTTTTTATTTTGTTTTGGTTTGGTTTTTGGTTTTTTGAGATGGGGGTTTCTCTATGGATTTGGAGGCTGTCCTGGAACTGGCTCTTGTAGACCAGGCTGGCCTCGAACTCACAGAGATCCACTTGCCTCTGCCTCCCGGGTGCTGGGATTAAAGGTGTGTGCCACCACTGCCCAGCTGAACATTTTGCAGTTTTAAGAATATTTATTGGACATTTGTGTTCCTTCTTTTGAGACTGTCTATTCATTTCAGTGTCCCTTTGACTGGTTAGTAGGGTTGCTTTTACTGGTGTTTTGGTTTTGTTTGTTTGTTTTTCATGTTCTGTTTTTATAGTTCTTTTTTTAAAAAATGTATTTTTACAAAGTCCAACTGCATTATAGCATTTGTCTGAACTTTATTTACTTTTCTAGCTGAACATTCTTCCATTGCATGGACAAGCCGGCTGTTTACAAGTATATCATGTCAATAGTCAACAGGTGTTTCTGTTGCTCCTACCTTTGAGCTATTATGAATAATGCTGCTGCAGAGAAAGTTTTGGGGGTGACTTAGACATTTGTTGCTGCTGCTGCTGCTATTGTTCATTTTAAGGTTTGGTTTTGATTCATGTATCTCAGATTAGCATTCATCTTGAAATGTCGCCGAGGGTGGCGTTAAACTTCTGGTCCTCATTCCTTATAGTTGTCTACCAGCCACCTGGTTTACACCATGCTAGGGATCAAAAATGGGCAAACACTCCCAACTGAGCAACATGCCTAGCCTGTCAGTTCTCTTGAGCATGTACCTCAGTGGAATTACCTACCACATGGTAAGTCTGTGTTGGTCATATTGAGGTATTACCTGAGGTCAGTTCTAGTACCTTTTCCAGCCTCATTGTGCCATTGTTCTTCTCACACTTGGATGTTCAGGTTCACTACAGTCACTCAGGCAATTCCTAACCCAGTGTGTAATACTTTCTTTCTCACAGCCTGCCCAGGTATAGACTGCCAGTTAGTTGATCAGCCTTCTCTGTAACTCAACATACCATGGCCAACCAGTGACTGAAGAAACAAAAATTAAACTTTTCTCCAGGTGTGGTGGAGCACATCTTTAATCCCAGCACTTGGGAGGTAGAGGCAAGCACATCATTATGAGTTTTAAGCCGGCCTTGTCTACATAATGAGTCAAGGCCAACCAAAGCTACATAGTGTGATCCTGCCTTAAGAAAAGAAAAGAAAGAAAGAAAGAAAGAAACGGAGGGAGGGAGTGAAGGAGGGAGGGAAGGAGGGAGGGAGAAAGAAAAGAAAAGAAAAAAAGAAAAACAACAACAAACTAAACTATTCATTTTCTCCCACAGGTTTTGTATCAACCATCTTTTAGGCTTTTAACTCCTGTTTCCTGGGGGCTCTGACCAATGCTTGGTTTCTTTCTTTCTTTGTTTTGTCTTTCATTTTATTTTTGGGGATTACAATTGTATCCCTCCTTGCTCTCTTTCAAATCCATGGCTTCTTTTTCATTGATTGTTGTTATGTGCATGTATGTACATCTATACATACTCAGTCTGTATACTGTCAATTGTATGTGTGTTTTTCAGGGCTGACTATTGGGTACTGGATAACCCCTTGGTGTGCTCTTCCCTGGCACACACACCCCCTTGGCATCCCTTAATTGCCTGAAGTTCTTTGTGTAGGGTTGAGGCCTGGTGGACTGCCAGCCCCAATTAGACCACACTGTTTCCATTCTCCCTGCAGTGAACTCCTTGAGCAGCCATATTATCTGCCTGTGACACACAATTTGTACCCATTTTGTATCTTAGATTTTGTTTGTGTTTATTCATACTCTCTCCACAACTCTCACATTTCTGAGTATGGCGAGAAACAGAGTGAGCAGAAATAGTCAATTAGTCAATGAGATACAGGACTTTGTGAGATATTCCAGCTGCCTCACCTGTACCCCGCACTCAGTCTCCATCCTCCTCCTGTGAAATGGGGACAATGCTGACCTGTGATGACCCTTAGAGATAACACCGTGAGCTTCATAGACTGCCAAAAGGTGGTGAAGACAAAGAACAACATAGTTTGTCTTCACATGTCTTCTGTCTCTCTCCTGTCACAGACAAGTGCTGTACAGAGAGCCTGGACAACACTACAGCCTGTGGCAGTCATTCTACACTTGCCTCCCAGCCTTGGGGGATGGTTGAGAACCAGTGGAAGTCTCTTCTTCCCTTGAACTTGCCAGTATTTTGTACATGTGACATGTCCATTTGTCTTTCTGATGTGTTTATAGCCACATCGTCCCAAAAGTTGATGAGACACCAATATTCTCTTGTCTGGGTAGATTCTTCCCCCAACGACTCTTCAAAATATTTATGGAGAAAGTGAGGTGCCACAGGCCTGTTTTTCAACCCAATGGCTTCCTAAGTAACAATTCAATACAATAGATCTCAGCCACTAACTCCTTTATTTTCATGTTAATTTTTTTATTTTTATTTTTTTAATTCTTTAATTACTACTCATATTTACATATCCATCCCCCATTCCCTCACCCTCCCATCCTCCCATGTTCCCCACCAACCCCCCCAATCCATCCCCTAACTCCTCCCCAGAGATAGTGAGGCCCTCCACCAGGGATATGACAGACTTTGAAGGTCCCTGGCAGCCACTATCGCCTAAGCCGAACTCAGGTGCAGGCACTGACTGAATTTTCCCTAGGACAGGGGTGGAGCTGCTGCCCTCTGAAGAGAGGAAATTGAAGTTCAAAGTCATCTTCTCAGTAAGTGGCATGGATGGAATCTGAGCATTTCAACCAACTGACTGCCAGGTCCTTTCTCTAAGTTCGGATCCTGCAACTCCAGGCCAAGGATTTGAAGTCACCCTGACCCCAACACAAAAGTGAGCAAAGGCACCCTAGTCAAAAGATTAGTGTCAGCATAACCAGAGTGAGGGACAAGGGACTTGAAATGCCTATGGTGCTAATACACCCAACTGGCGTCCTTCAGAAGCTGGGCAGGACAGGGAAGTCCTCACTTTGCCTAAATGTGTACCAACTGGCTAAACAGTTGTCAGGCCTACCCCCCATCCTACCCCAAAAACGTTGTGCAATTATGCAATTTTTAAACTATTGAAACATTATTCAAGGAATATTGTTTCTCTGAGAGAAACCCTGAAGTTGGCATGGGATCTTTTTTGATCTGTTGGAAGAAGATTTAATTTGAATGGTTGACTACTATGTCATTTATCGAGGAAGACCATTGTACTTGCTGTAGACACTGTCTTCTAGATGGACTAGTAATTAGTTTTAAGAATGAGGTTAAGCTGGGCATGGTGATACATGTCTGTAGTTTCAGAACTCTGGAAGCAGAGGCAGGAGGAAGAGTTCAAAGCTAATCTGAATTACACATTGAGTCCATGTCTCTACAAACCAAATAAATAATTAAACCCCAAAAGATGTGGTTTTTAAAAACTGTGTCTTGCCAGGTGGTGGTGGTGGTGGTGGTGGTGGTGGTGGTGGCGGTGGTGGTGGTGGTGGCAGCGGCCCTGCATGCTTTTAATTCCCAACACTCAAGAGGCAGAGGCAGGCTGACCTCTGGAGTTTGAGGTCAGCCAGGTCTACAGAGAGAGTTCTAGAACAGCCAGGGCTACCCAGAGAAACCCTGTCTTAAAAAAAAAAAAAAAAAAAAGAAGGAAAGACGAAAGGAAGGAAGGAAGGAAGGAAGGAAGAAAGAAAGAAAGAAAGGAAAGAGGGAGGCAAGGAAGGGGGAAAAGCTACATTTTTATTAAAAACACTTAACAGTATCTCCATCAATATTATTAAAATTTGATTAATTCTTATCACTTTTCTAATGTGAAAATTAAATGTTGGTTATGCCTAAGCATTCAACATATTAAACACATCAATCCAAGTGTAATATTAAAATGAGACCACACATGTCCCATGTTCTCATACCCCTGCTGGGTGGGATGTCAGAATAACGATCTCCAAAGATACCCAAAGTTCAATCCCTGAACCACATGATTTTGTCACAGCAAAGAGAAAGAGACTTTGCTGACTATGTGATTTCAGGGACAGGATCAACGTGAGGTAGCCTGGTACATGAGTGAGATCATGGGTGTCCTTACTGAGAGACAGCAGGTTAGTGTGAAAAGGAGAGCTGAAGAGAAGCATTGGGTTTGGAGATGGGAATGGGCAGCCTCCGGAAGCTGGGAAATCTCTTGCAGCATCCACAGGTGGAAGGCAGCTTTGCACGCTGCTGGACCTAATCAGTGAGTTTGGACTTCAGGAAATTGGATTCACGTTTGTGTTACTTTACATCACTGACTGTCTCATTTGTTACAATAATGCTAGGAAACTTCCAGCTCAGCCTATCTAAGTCACATAATAATCCTATTTTCAATTCTGACTGAATGTTAAGACATAACATAAAATGACATTACTTTTAAAAAGAAATAGCTGTCCTAGTATGTAAACACACTTACTGCCCAAATCCTGATGCTGTGAGGTACCGGCAAGGTGCAGGCGGGGTGAGGGCAGGGTGAGGGAGGGGTAGTGCTCAATGTAAAAAGCTGGATGTCGTGGAAGTAGTAAGCATCTGTAAGCCCAGCACTCCTGTGGGAAGATGGAGGGCAGAGACAAGAGAGTCAGCACTCTGCACAGTGACAGAAGCAGAGAGACCCTGCCTGAGCAGTTTCATGGGTGAGAACTGACTCCGGAAATTTTCCTTCAACTGCCACACATGGACTACACACAGTAAGGTGGGTTTTGGGGTTTTTTGGCTTTTGTTTTTAATTTTAATGAGCTGTGTTATCATTAATCTCCAAGAAAACCAAACAGTGACAGTAAAAGGAAGAAGAGAAACAGGTGCCATGTGCAATTGGCTCTTTCTGAGAAGCCAGAACGTGAGAATAATAGCAATTCCAAGACTGTTGTTAGTTCTACACACACCCCTGCCTTGGGGTCTTGTTTCATGACAGAAAAAGAAATCAGAACAGCAGAATTGGGATCAACTCAAATCTTGGTTCCAATCTCAAAATCATAAAAGGGGAAATTCACTGTTGACAGACAACTTGCTAGAAAGTCTTTTCAAGGCTTCTCTCACCCTCTAAAGTGTAGCAATGGCTTCCTGAGAGAGAGAGGTCCTTTCTTTCCTCCCCAGCTCCACTCACCTGGTCAGCTCCCCTAACCTCTCCAACACTGGATCTCAAGTGAGGACCAAGGATGCTACTAACACCATGTGACACTGAGTCCGGTCTCCAGAAGAACTCTACACAAACATCAGAGATCCCAGGATGAAAGCACACTGGCTCTGCCCAACCTTGAGTTTCTCTTACTGGTTAATGAGGCAACAGAGCTGTCCACACCATCACTCCCGCCCCCACATAATAACATGGGGAGGGACTGGGGCTGTGGTGCTTATTCATAATCCCAGAACTCAGGAGGCCAAAGCCAGATGAGTGTCAAAAATTTAAGGACAGTTTAGACTCCAGAGTAAATTCTGGGCCAACTTGAGCTAAAGAGTGAGAACATATGTGGAAATTTTTTTCAGAAGAAAGAAACGGGCTGGGAAGATGGTTCAAAAGTCACGAGCACAAGCTGCTCTTCCAGAGGACCTACTTTCCAGTCCCAACACTCACACAGAGTGGCTCACAACCACCTGTAACTCCGAGAGCTTCTGATGTCCCTGCCCTCTGTGGGAAACCACACATACACACACAATACATAAAATTTTGAAAAAAATCAAAACCTAAAAAAACAAAAACTAAGTGAAAGGAAGAAAAACAGTCTCTTCGATTCAGTATATTTTCTTTTATATTTGTGCCATAAGAATTAAATGCAGGGGCCGGGCAGTGGTGGCGCATGCCTTTAATCCAGCACTCTGGAGGCAGAGGCAGGTGGATCTCTGTGAGTTGGGTGCCAGCCTGGTCTACAAAGCAAGTTCCGGGACAGCCAGAGCCATACAGTGAAAGTGAAACCCTGTGAGGTGGGGGTGAGGGGGAGAGCTCTTGCTTACTGTTTCAGAGGACACGAGTAGAGGTTCCTGCACACTCATAAGACAAGTCATAATTTCCTGTAAGCCTCAGGGGATCCATAGGCACCCAACAGGCACCTGTACACTCGTGGCGTGCACACACACTAAAATAAAAAAAAAGTTTTTTTAAGAATTGAATGCAGGGCTCAGAGGTTAAGAGCACTGGCTGCTCTTCCAGAGGTCCTGAGTTCAATTCCCAGCACCCACATGATGGCTCACAACCATCCATAATGAGATCTTGTGCCCTCGTCTGGCCTGCAGACATACATGCAGGCAGAACACTGTGTACATAATAAATAAATAAATAAATAAATAAATAAATAAATAAATCTTTTAAAACAAAAAGAATTAAATGCAGTATTATTAGAAATGCCCAGTGTGGCTGGTCAAACCGTGGGCACCAATGATGCTCAGGACATACGAGTTCCTATCCATTTTCTAGAGAGGTACAATAGCCACCAGGACAATAGCATCTCAGCCTTCCTGTCTTGTCTGCCTCCATTTCTGAATATTTCAGTTACAAACCACACCCACCTGCCATCAGGTAACATATTCCCCAGAACTGGGGGGATAAGAATCTCAGAGAAACAACCCATGAGAACATTATTAAGTTCCAGCATTTGACTACTGAATACCAAAGTTTCCAATTAATGTTTCAGTACCTGACAAAATGTTTGTCAAGGAGTATTTACAATTTGTTATGAAGAAAATGGGTTTTTAACTAGTTTTTAAGTACTTTATTTTTATAATTTCTTCCATATTCTGGTTGAGTATACAGAATTTTAATTTTCTGTATGTTTTGAATTGTGGTACAAGGTATACAAGATAAAATTTACTATCTTAACTGTTTCTTCCATTTGTTTTCTTTACACATGTGTGTGTGTGTGTGTGTGTGTGTGTGTGTAGTGTCCATGTGTAAGCATGAGCCTGTTGAAGGAGGTGAGTGGAGCACAAGGACAGCTTTGTGAATTCATTTCACTCCCCCAACCTGTGCATGGGTCCCAGGGATAGAACTTGGTTCTGAGGCTTGCATAGCAAGTGCTTTGCCCACTGAGCCATTGAACTGTCATAATTGCACAGCTCTGTGGCATTGAATGTATTCACAGCATGTGGCAACCATTGGCACCACTACTTCCATAACTGTCCTCAACTTCTTTATCTGAAACTACACATTACACAGTCACTAGGGTCCTCCCCTCTAGCCAGCCCCCCCATAACCACCATTCTACTTCCTGTCCCTGAAAATCTGATCACATATCTCATGTAAATGGACTAATAGTACTTGTCCTCTTATGATTGTCATCTTTCACTTACCATAATGCCCTCAAGGTTCACTGTGTAGCCGCACATGCAAGAGTTGTCTTCCTTTTCAGAACTGGTTAATATTCCATGGCAAGCCGCCTTGTACGTCCTCTTATCAATCAATGGATACATATCCCATGGCAGCCCACCTTGTATGGCCTCCTCTCAATCCACAGGGTGTTTCCACCTTTGGCTTTCATGGAAAGGGTATCTTCAAATTCAAGTATAGTATACATGTTCTTTATTTATGGGTTGCTGTTGTTTGAGACAGGGTCTTATTGTGTAGCCATGGGTGGACTGGAACTACCTAAGTAGACCAGGCCAGTCTCAAATTCACAGAGATCTAACTACTCAGCCTCCTGAATGCTGGGATAAAAGACATGAGCCTCCATGAGCAGCCTCCAATGTATTTATCCTTTAAATACTTAAACCACTGTGACTGAAACTCATTCATTCTTTTTTTTTTAAGATTTATTTATTTATTACATATACAGTGTTCTGCCTATGTGCCAGAAGAGGGCACCAGATTGAATTGTAGATGAATTGTGAGCCACCATGTGGTTGCTGGGAATTGAACTCCGGACCCCTGGTAGAGCAGTCAGTGCTCTTAACCTCTGAGCCATCTCTCCAGCTTTTTTGTAGATATTTCATATGGCAGTCGAAATTTACTTTTTTGGCCTGTGAAAATACACAAGTTAAGTTCCTGAAGCAAGATTAAACAGACAGCAACAAATGTTAAAGTATAAAAGTGTGGGGCTCTGAGACAGCCTAATCAATGTGCCCCTAGAAAAATGATTTCATCTTCCAAAACTTTTTATCATCTAGTAAATTCTTAACTATGTTCTAGGTATTGAGGGGGATCACTCCACACACATTATAAAGCTTACGATCTACTCAAAACTACCCTACCTGGGTCATACCAGTATCATACAGCACAGTAATAGAGGGTATGCATTTGGTAATATCTATTGCTTCTACTTCCTGGGACTTTGGTTAAGTTGATTAACCATGTATTTATCCCCTCCATTGTAAAATAGGGTTGATAGTGTTGTTAGCACTTCAGAGTACTGTTACCATGACCAGGTGAGATGGTATAAGTGGTGTTGCTTGTAGGAAGTTTTCATCTGCATTGCATATTAATGTTTTAATCTGATCTCCACCCAAAATAGTCCAATCCATAATGGTCATGACTAAGGAATATGTTCAGAATATGATAGTAAATTGTTAATATTAGCTTAAACCAAACAAGGTTTAGTAAGTCACTTTAGGATTTCTGTAGGTATGATAAATACCTTAACCATGAGCAACTTGGAAAGGAAAGGGTTTATTTCTTCTTACAACTTCTAGTTCATCATCCAAAGGAAGTCAAGGCAGGAACTCAAGGCAGGAAGCTGGAGACAGAGGCAATGGAGGAGTGCTGCTTACTGACTTGCTCCTCATGGATCGCTCAACCTACTTTCTTATAGATTCCAGAGTCATGTGCCCAAGGATGGGACAGCTTATAGTGATCTGGGCCTTCCAACATCAATGATCAATCAAGAAAATGTCCCACAGGCTGTCCCAGAGGCCAGTCTGGTGGGAGCATGTTCTCACCTTAAGTTCCTGTTCCCCAAATGACTACAGCTTATGTCAAATTGACATGAAACTATCCAAAACTTCATATTTTATTTTAATTTATATAAAAACAACATGAGTGATATTAAGATCACATTCCAAGTAAAATTAATTGGTAATATTTACCAAGTTCTCTCCTGTCCTCGTATAGATAATGACTACATTAAAAAAAACTGAGGGTGCTCTGTCTAAGATCCAGGCCAGCTTGAACTGGTTGCTTCATTATTGGGGCTCATCTACTTCCTGAACAGATATGGGCACAGAACTCAAGTGTCACTAAGGTTTCCTTCAATTTTTCTCAAAGATGTTCATTGTACCAGTCACCAATCATGTAAAGTGTACATGCATCATGTGGAGATAGCTGCTTGTCCTTGACTCTTCCCAAGATCAAGGTCAAAGCCCAACGACATCCTAATTCCTTCAACCCTGCTCATCAGAGAGAAAATGGGTTCAGGGCACAATCTTTACATTGGGTTGAGTCTTTGTGTGTATGCTATTCTTTGAAAGAGAATTCCCCTTCCTCAAAAGAGCAGCCCCCCTGGGTTGTGGCTAGAGCTAACCTTTGGGAAGACCTACTGACTGCATCCTGTCTGATCACCATTATGAATGAAACAGCTGACATTCTGCAGTTCTCCTGACCAGAACACCATAGATGTAACCGTGGCTTTTTTGACTTCAAGGCTTACCATGAACTATTTTATTCATGTGGCATGTCCTTCCCAGGGAAACTTATACCAACTCCTCTGTTTCAGTACAAATTCCATGTTCCCCAATGACATGTCCCAGAATCTTATCAACTGTAAGGTTCTTTCCCTACCAATTTCAACTGGTTAATTTATACTTCTTCATTGACCTTTAATTTACACCTCTTCATTGACCTTTATCTTAAACTTTTTGATTATATATGCATATCCAAGAACCTTGTCTTCTTTATCTTTGGGATAGTCAGAAAATTTAATGAGCATCTTGCAGATGTAGAGCACTGGCTAGTTGGAGACTCGCTACACTATCAGTACCACAGCATCTACCTGTAGGATTGAATCTACTATTTGGGTTTATTGGGTTGGATCTGATAATTCAATTCATGTACTTCTCTTGTGTCCCTCACTCTCACCCACAGCATAGATAATGTAATAGAGGTTCATCCAAATAGGTTATTTTTCATCCCAACTCTTTCTAAATCTTCCTAGTCAGAAATAGAATGAGAAACCAGGAATCTGAACAAGAACAAGGAAAACTGACTTTAGCTGGAATGGCTTCATTAATGTGCTGTGAAGTTCCTAGGAACCAATCAAAAGAAAGATGACTTCCAAAGCCGTTGTGGAAATAGCAATAGCCACTGAATGGGACCTATCTCATCAGAAGCAAAAAAGCAACGTGGGTATTAGAAATAGAAGCATGCAGGCATGGACTGATACCAACTTTAGTTGAGATGAAATGGATGGCCTTTTGTATTTAGCAAAGCTATTTATAAAATTCCACAGGATTAGGGATTAAAAATACAGTCCTAAAGAACTGGCAAGGAGTAAAATCCACAGGCTGGTGCCCAAAACTGAGAGTTCACCTTATCAATTCAGAGGAGACCCTGCATCTCCCTTGGAGGACTGAGTGACACATGATGGTAAAGGCACATGTACCTTGGGACCAGACCCATCACGCTGAATATAAACAAAGACATCAACTAGCAAGAGGTATTTGTCATGAATAATTTAATCTAGGATTAGCAGAAGCCAGCCTCCAAGTAACTCCTTGATGGAAAACCAGCATCAAAAACCTCAGGGAACGTTTCCCTTGTGTTAAATGCCAACCATAATCCAAAGTTCAGGACCTTGCTCCTGGAAAGAGAAGAAACTGGCTAAGTTTCATATTATAACACCAGAGAGCCTGGCCACCTGCTCGGTGGTTCAGAAGCCCAGTCTTTCTTTTTTTTTTTGACTTTTATTATTAATTTATTTTTTACATTCCAATCCCAGTTCCTCCTCCCTCTTTTCCTCCCTCTCTCTCCCTCCTCCCATCTGCTCCAGGGAGAGGGTAAGGCCTCCCCTAGGAAGTCTACTAAGTCTGTCCCGTCATCTAGTTGAGGCAGGACCAAGGCACTTCTCCACCCCCACACCCGTGTGTCTAGGCTAGGCTCCACTAAGTCAGTATGTGCATTAGTGTTAGATTTTGGACCCACTGCCAGTGGTCTCATATATTGTTCCAGTCACAACATTGTCACCTATATTAAGGGAGCTTAGTTTGGTCTTATGCAGATTCCTCATTTGTCAGTCCTGAGTCAGTGATCTCTCTCTAGCTCAGGCCAGCTGATTTTGTGGGTTTCCCCATCATGGTCTTGACTCCTTTGTTCATATTTTTGCTCCTCCCTCCCTTCGATTGTACTCCAGGAGCTTGGTCCATTGGTTAGTTGTGGCTTTCTGCATCTGCTTCTATCTGCTTCTGGGAAGAGGGTTCTAGCGTCTCTGGGGTCGTGGATTGTAGGCTGGGTATCTTTTGCTTTATGTCTGGTATCCACTTATGAATGAGTATATACTATATTTGTCTTTCCGGTTTTGGGTTACCTCACTTAGGATGGTTTTTTCTAGTTCTGCCCATTTGCCTGTGAATTTTAGTATGTCATTGTTTCTTATCACTGAGTAGTACTCCATTGTGTAAACATACCACATTTTCTTTATCCATTCTTCAGTTGAGGGGCATCTAGGCTGTTTCTAGGACCTGGCTATTACAATTCATGTTGCTATGAACATAGTTGAGCAAATGTCCTTGTGGTATGAGTGTGCCTCCTTCGGGTATATGCCCAACAGTGGTACTGCAGGATCTTGAGGTAGGATCATCCCTAATTTTCTGAGACATCACCATATTGATTTCCACAGCAGCTGTACAAGTTTGCACTCCCACCAGCAATGGAAGAGTGTTCCCCTTTCTCCATATCCTCTCCAGCATAAGCTGTCACTGGTGTTTTTTTTTTAATTTTAGTCATTCTGATTAATGTAAGATAGAATCTCAGAGTGGTTTTGATTTGCATTTCCCTGATGACTAAGGATGTTGAGCATTTCCTTATGTCTTTCTGCCATTTGAAATTGTTCTGTTGAGAATTCTCTATTTAGATCTGTACCCCATTTTTTAATTTGATTATTTGGTAGTTTGATTTCTAATTTCTTGAGTTGTTTGTATGTTTTGGAGATCAGCCCTCTGTCAGATGTGGGATTGGTGAAGATCTTTCCCATTCTATAGAGAGACATTTTATCTTGTTGACTATGTTCTTTGCTTTACAGAAGCTTCTCAGTTTCAGGAGGTCCCATTTATTAATTGTTGCTCTTGGGGTCTGTGCTACTGATGTTCTATTTAGAAAGTGGACTCCTTTGTCTATGAGGCAAAGAGTGGATGGATTTATATTGAGGTCTTTGATCCATTTGGACTTGAGTTTTGTGCATGGTGATAGATATGGATCTATTCACATTCTTCTACATGTTGACAGCCAGTTATACCAGCACCATTTTTTGGATATATTTTCTTTTTTTCATTTTATATTTTTAGCTTCTTTGTAAAAAATTAGGTGATCATAGGTGTGTGGATTGATATTGTGGTCTTCAATTCGATTCCATTGGTCCATCTGTCTGTTTTTATGCCAATACCAAGCTGTTTTCATTACTATAACTCTATAGTAGAGCTTGAAGTCTGGAATGGTGATGCCCCCAGATGATCCTTTATTGTATAGGGTTGTTTTGGCTATCCTGGGTTTTTGGATTTTCCAGTTGAAGTTGAGTATTGCTCTTTCAAGGTCTGTGAAGAATTGTGCTGGGATTTTGATGGCAATTGCATTGAATCTGTAGATTACTTTTGGTAGGATTGCCATTTATGTTGATCCTATCCAAGAACATGGGAAATCTTTCCATTTTCTGATATCTTTAATTTCTTTCCTTAAAAACTTGAAGTTCTTGTCATACAGGTGTTTCATTTGTTTGGTTAGAGTTACCCCAAGATATTTTGTGTTATTTGTGGCCATTGTGAAGGGTGATGTTTCTCTGATTTCCTTCTCAGCCCAATTGTCATCTGTATATAGGAGGGCTACTTCTATTTTTTTTAAGTTAAAAATGAACAAACATAAAAAGATGGGCATTGTTTCTTAAGCAGCAATACATATTTATGTATGTACACGTGTACAAAAATCACATGTGCTTGGGTGTGCGTGTGAATGATCTCACATGTCATTCCTCAAAGGCCATCCACCTTTTAGAAGACAGGATCTCTCACTGAGACCTGGTCTTAATAATTAAGCTTTGCTGGCTGATCAGCAAACTCCAGGGATCCACCCTTCTCATTCTTCCTAGTTCTGGTGTTTTAAACATGACACCATGCCCAGTCAATTCAGGTCCTCAAGCCTGCATGGCGGACACTCCAGGAAAGGGGCTACCTTCCCAGCAAACAAGACTTACACGTTTTATTAAAAGTATCTGGACTTCCAGGCCATGCATAATGAGATGGTGTCTCAAAAAATAAATAAATAAGCCATGCATGGTGGCACATGCCTTAATTCCCAGCACTTGGGAGGCAGAGACAGGTGGATCTCTGTGAGTTCTAGGCCAGCCAGGTCTACAGAGCCAAGTTCTAGGACAGCCAGGGCACACAACACATTGGGAAACCCTGTCTTGAAAACCCAAAAAAAATAAAGGTAAAATTAAACAAACAAGTAAATAAAAAGCCTATACTTGCTTTAAAAGATCCAGAGGTGATTAAACCAGTCTCTCTGCAGGTTGGACAGATGTAGAGAGATGGCTTAGCAGTGGCTAAGAGGGCTGGCTATTCTTGCAGAGGATCAGGGGTCTATTCTCAGCACCCACAAGGCAGCTCACAGCCATCTGTTCCAGATGAATCAGTGAACACACTTTTTGTGATCTCCTCAGGCACAAACATATACAGATAAAATATTAACATACATTATTAAAAATTAAAATTATAAAAAATTCAAAGGGCCTAGAAAGTTGGCTTAGTGGTTAAGAGCATTACTGTTCTTAGAAAGGACCTGTGTTCAATTTCCATGGCCCGCATGGTAATTACTGTTTCAGGGATCCAATCCACAGGCACCAGGCACACTTGTGATGAACAGACATGCATGCAGGTAAAATTCCCATATGTATAAAATAAACATAAACCTTTAAAAAAGTAAATTAAAATTGAAAAAAATTTAAGGAACACAGTATATACATATCTCCATTTATTTTAGCATCTTTAAAAAAATCTCTGAAATATTTTCAGTATAAAAGACTTGATAGATTTTTAAGTATTTTGTTTGTAGAAATAATGTAAACAGAATTTCAATTATTTTCTTGTCTGTGACTTCCATATAAAGTCTATTTTTCAGCCGGGCGATGGTGGTGTATGCCTTTAATCCCAGCACTCAGGAGGCAGAGGCAGGCCGATCTCTGTGAGTTCCAGACCAGCCTGGTCTACAAGAGCTAGTTCCAAGACAGCCTCCAAAGCCACAGAGAAACCCTGTCTCGAAAAACCAAAATAAAATAAAATAATAAAATCTATTTTTCATTAATTATCTTTTTATACTACACATACATACACTATAAATACATGTTAAGAGTTTTATTTCTTGATTTGCTGAAAACAGGAACTGATCTAATTGATTTTCAGATGCTGAGTAGGTCTTAGTGCCTGTAATAAATCTCACTGAACATGGTATATCTTTTTATTTGCATTGCTGTGGTTTTTTTAATATTTTGGCAGTTATTTTTATATCTAAGTTTGAAAAGATACTGCTTTCTGGTTTTCTCTTTTTGTATTGCCTTTTTTAAAGATTTAGTGTGTGTGTGTGTGTGTGTGTGTGTGTGTGTGTGTGTGTGTGTGTGTGCACTGCATGTGTTCAGGAGCCCACAAAAGACAGAAGAGAGCATTGAATCCCTGGACCTGGAGTTACAGGCAGCTGTGCTGAACACAGACCCTCTGCAAGAGCAGCAAGTTCTCTTAGTCACTGGGCCATCTCTCCTGACTTTTTTGTGTTGTATTTGTCTGCACTTGGTGGTAGAGTCGTAACTTCAGAAACAGAGGCTAGCTTCTCACTAATATTGTTATTTTTCACTTTCCCTTGATGATGCTACTCCTTTTTTTTTTTTTTTCATATTCTTCCCTTTGCTTTGAGTGGCTGCTTTTGGCCCTTCCCTCCATTCTAACTGGATTTTACTGCTATCTCTTTCCCTCTACACTCTGCTTCAATTGCATTCCATATATTCCATATGCTCGTTTTCACTGAGTTCAAGGTATTTTCTTTTGACACTTCCACTGTGAGCCATGGATTATTTGGAAGTGTGTGTTTAATTTTGGTAGTGAATTTCCTGTTGTGTTTATGCTGTTGTTTTCTAATTTAATTCCTTGGTAGTCAGAGAACATACTCTGTGGTTTCAACTATTTTATTTGTTTGGTGTGCTGAGGGTCAAACTAGAGCCCTGAACAGGAGAGGCAAGCATGATCATAGAGCTGAATTCTCATCCCTTCTATTGAACACACTCAAGTCCCTTTAAGACCCAGGATAGGGCTGTCTTGATGAAAGTTCAGTAGACTCTCTGCTCTTGTATTCATGGTAGGGGTGTCCAACCTTTAGCAGTGTGACATGATGTTACCTACAAATGTGTTGGACTGGATTCATAGCAATAAAGAGACACGTGCGGCCTTGAACATAGAATGATGTTGTGATTTTTATCAATAATTAAATATTGTTTATGAAATTTGTGGGTACAAGGATAGGCTGTTATGTCTATCTATATGGTTTCTTTTTTTTGAACTTCTTTTCCTGGCGTTCCGTTTCCTTTTTAGTGTTATCTTCTTACTTGGAAAAATCCTATTAGTCAGGCTTCAAGAATAACTCTATCAGCCCCGATTTTTTTAAGGTTTTTGTTTTTGTTCATGATTTGTTTTAACAATAATATTTTAATTTACCAAATCCTCTACAATAGTTCTACCATTGTTGATAGTTGCTGTTATTTAGATTTTAAGATAAAGCAACAACAATAATAATAAATAAATAAATAAATAAATAAATAAATAAATAATATGATGGTACCTTCTGGCCTCTGAGGTTTGCATGTGAAAATCAGGTGTGTGACAGTCAATTATGAAATGTCCTCCACAGGATCTTAGCTAGAGGAGTATCCCTGGAGCTCATGAGGGTCCTGGCTGACTATTCTGCATCCTGGATGCTATTCTGTGAGCTGCTGTGCCCTGCCCTTGTGGTGAGCAGAAACCCCTAAAACACTCTCTTTCCTCACCTTGTTTCCATCAGATGTTTAAGTCACAATGATGCAAAGTTCAACAGACCACTGAAATTTGAAAAGGTATCACCCTAACCTGACTTGCAGTCCCTCTGACCACTTTCAATGTTTTCCTTTGTCTTTAATTTATTAATGTTCAGGTATGCTTTGTCTTGGCAAGGATTACTTTGAGTTTGTCATATTTTGACTTTGATGGTGTCTTAGGGTTTCTACAGCTGTGAAAAGACACCATTACCACAGCAACTCTTATAAAGTAAAACATTTAATTGAGGTGGCTCACTTGCAGTTCAGAGGTTCAGTCCGTTATCATCATGATGGGGAGCATGGTGGCATGCAGGCAGACATGGTACTGGAGTAATAGCTGAGGGCCTGCATCTTACAGGCAACAGGAAATGGACAAAGATACTGGGTAATGTCCTGAAGATAGGAAGCCTCAAAGCACTCCCCCACAGTGACACATTTCCTCCAACAAGGCCATACCCACTTCAACAAGGCCACACCTCCTAATAGTACCATTCCCTATAAGACTGTGGGTGCCAATTACATTTAAACTACCACAATCAGCTCCTTGGATATGTAGATTTGTGTCTTTAGCCAAGTTTGATATACTTTAATAACATATCTTCAAATGCTACCTCAGCCCCATGCCCTTCCTCCCTCCTTCAGTAATTCTGATGACACAAATGTGAAACTTTTGTTATTTTTCCACAGGTCCTCCAAAAGCATTCTTTCATCTATTTTGTCTTTTTTATTCATGTAGAATTAATTTTATTTCACTGTCCTTGAGTTCATCCATTCTTTCCCCTTCTTCCCCATGATGTACTATTGAGCCCACTCAGCAAGTTTTAAATGTTTCTATTCTTTTTATAAATTAAATCCCAGCAAAATTCTCACAGACCTTGAAAAAAACAATTCTCAACTTTATATGGAAAAACAAAAGACCCAGGATAGCCAAAACAACCATGTACAATAAGGAACTTCCGGAGGCATCACCATTTCTGACTTCAAGCTCTATTATAGAGCTATAGCCCTGAAAACAGCCCAGTATTGGCACAAAAGTAGACAGGTAGAACAATGGAATCTAATTGAAAACCCTGATATTAACCCACACACCTATTAACATCTGATTTTTGACAAAAATGCTAAAATTATACAATGCCAAAAAGAAAGCATCTTCAACAAATGGTTCTGGCATAGATGGATGCTGGCATGTAGAAGACTGCAGATAGATCCATGTCTGTCACCATGCACAAAACTGAAGTCCAAATGGATCAAAGACCTCAACATAAATCCAGCCACACTGAACTTATTAGAAGAGAAAGTAGGAAATACCCTTGAACAAATTGGTACAGGATACTGCTTCCTGAACATAACACCAGTAGCACAGACACTGAGATAGACAATTAATAAGTGGAACCTCCTGAAACTGAGAAGCTCTATAAGGCAAAGGACACAGTCAACAGGACAAAATGGCAGCCCACAGATTGGGAAAAGATATTCACCAACCCCACATCTGAAAGAGGGCTGATTTCCAAAATATAACAAAGAACTCAAGAAGCTAGTCTCCAAAACACCAAATAATCCAATTAAAAGTGGAGTACAGAGCTAAATAGACAATTGTCAATAGAGGAATCTAAAATGGCTGAAAGACACATAAGAAAGTGTTCAACATCCTTAGCCATCAGAGAAATGCAAATCAAAACAACTCTGACATACTATCTTACTCCTGTCAGAATGGCTAAAATCAAAAACACCAATGACAGTTTATGCTGGAGAGGATGTACAGAAAGGGGAACACTCCTCCACTGCTGGTGGGAGTGCCAACTCACACAGCCACTTTGGAAATCAGTATGGCGATTCCTCAGGGAAATGGAAATCAGTCTACCACAAGATCCAGCAATTTCCCTCTTAGGCATATACCCAAAAGGAGCACATTCATACACAAAGACATCTGTTCAATGAAGTTTATAGCAGCATTATTTGTAATAGCCAGAACCTGGAAGCAACCTAGATGCCCCTCAACTGAAGAATGGATAGAGAAAATGTGGTACATTTACACAATGGAGTACTACTCATCGGGGGAAAAAAACAATGCTATCTTGAAATACAAAGGCAAATGGTTGGAACTATAAGAAACCATTCTGAGCAGGGTAACCCAGTCACAAAAAGAAAAGCATGGTATATACTCATTCGTATATGGATTTTAGACATAGAGCAAAGGATTACCAGCCTACAATCCACACTGCCAGAGAAGCTAGGAAACAAGGAGGACTCTAAGAGAGACATACATGGTCCCCCAGAGAAGGGGGAAGGGACAAGATCTCCTGAACAAATTGGGACCATGGGGGGAGGGGAGAGGGAGCTAGGAGAATAAGAAGGGGAGAAGAGAAGGGGTGAGGATGACATGAGGGAGCAGGAATGTTGAGTTGGGGAAGAATAGAGGAGAGCAAGATAAGAGATACCATAATAGAGGGATACATTATAGGTTTAAAGAGAAATCTGGCACTAGGGAAATGTCTGGAGATTTACAAAGATGACACCAACTAACAATCTAAGCAACAGAAGAGAGGCTACCTTAAATGCCCTCTCCTGATAATGAGATTGATGACTAATTCATATGACATCCTATAGCCTTCATCCAACAGCTGGTGGAAGTAGAAGCAGACACCCACAGCTAAACACTGAACTGAACTGGAATCCAGTTGCAGAGAAAGATGGAATGATGAGCAAAGGGGTCCAGACCAGGCTGATGAAACCCACAGAAACAGCTGACCTGAACAAGGGAGAGCTCTTGGTCCCCAGACTGATAGCTAGGAAACCAGCATGGGATTGATCCAGACCCCATGAATATGGGTGTCAGTGAGGAGACCACTGAAATATATGGGGCCCCTTGTAGTGGATCAGTACTTATCCCTAGCATAGGAATAGACTTTGGGAGCCCAGCCCACATAGAGGGATACTCCTTGAGCCTAGACACACAGGCATGGGCCTAGGCCCTATCCCAAAGGATATGTCAGACTCCGAAGACCCCCTATGGAAGGCCTCACCCTCCCTGGGGAGCAGAAAGGGTATGGGATAGGTAGGGTGTTAGTTGGGGGGGGAGGGAGAGGGACCTGGGATTGTCATGTAAAACAATCTTGTTTCTAATTCAAATAAAAAATTAAAACAAAATAAAATAGGAAAGTAAAAAAACTCTTTTTATAAGGCATAGCTACAGTAGGATGTTTGATCTTGGCCTTGGATGTCTTATCTAAATAACAACACACTTGGTCTGAGGTGTGATTATTCCTCACCCTCAAGGCCAGATAACGAGAAATTAAATATGACGTGTGGTTACTGAATCCTTGGAGAGTTGAGGAAGAAAAGTCTGTTTGTTCTGTATATATGATACCATGTTCCCCTTTTTGGTTAAGGTATTTAAGAATGGTGAAAAATAAAGTGTTCAGTATTGACTGAAAAAAATTCTTTTTATAATTTTTTTTAATGAACTTTTCTGGTTTTTTTTTTTTCATTTTGTCTCAAGGAATTTGTATTTGATTGTTGAAACACTTTTATGATAGTTGCTTTCAAAACAGCCCTATCTCAATGTTATCAATTGATTATATTTCTCATTCAAATTATTTAATATGTTTTTCTTGGTTCTTAGTTACTGGACATTTTCTAGTTGTATTCTGTACACTGCACCATTTTATTAGGAGACTGTGAGTCATACATACATCTTTTACTTTAGTACTAAATCATACTATGTAGATTTAGCATGTAGATCACAGCCTGCCTTTATGTGCGGTGATTTCTGTGGCAATTTAATTAGCAGACTTCGGCAGTTTATCTGCTCTGTTTATCTCTTGCCTCTGTAGGTGGTGGAGTGACAGAGAGGCTTTTTGAACCCACTCTTTTGCCTGGCTTTTAGTGAGAAGGGAAAATGGAAGGATATACCCAAACTACCCCGTTATATATGAACACCTGTGCTCACATACATGCACACAGCCCACACAAATAATAAATAATAAATAAATTTTAATTTAAAGAACAAATAAAATATTTTTTAGGACACAGTACAACTGTGTAGATTTGGCGGGTCTGAACTCACTGTGTCAAACAGGCTGGCTTCAAACTCATAGTCTGCCTGCCTCTGTCTTATAATGGGGGTATTAAAGGTGTATGTCACCATCCAGGCCTAAAATTGAAAAAAAACTGATAGTGCTATTGAGATTTTCTGTTTCATTTTCTATCAGTTTAAGCAAGTTGCATTTTTAAAATAATAATTTTATTGTCTTGTGCTTTTTAAATAATTTTATTATTTTATGTGTATAAGTGTTTTGCCTGAATGTATGTATATGTGCCAGATGTACGTGTTTCCTGCAGAAGTCAGAAGAAGTTGTCAGTGCTCCTGAAACTACAGTGACAGGTGGTCACTTCACATAGGCCACCAAGTGAAGGCTAGGAACCAAACCCAGGCCCTCAACAGGTGGTTATGGGCCACCATTGAAGGCTGGGAAACAAACCCAGGACCTCATGAAAGAAACCAGCACTCTTTAGCACTGAGCCTAGTGTTGCTGAAGTACTTAGCATAAAGTTGTAAATTTGTATTTTAAATGCTTGCAGTAGTTGTAACAATAAGACTTATTTAATTTCTCAGAGTGGTGATTTATTTGTTCTTTTTGTTTTGTTTTATTTTCTCCTGATCATCCTTCTAGATTAAACATTGGTTGATTTTGTATATTATTTCCACAAACCAATTTAGTTTTCAAGCTGTGTAAATATATGCATACTGTGTGTATATGTGTGCATGTATGAATGGGGGAATTGCACACTGTGGTGCATGTATAGGACAACCTCAGGCATCAATCCTTACCTTCTACTTTGTTTGAGACAGGGTCTCTCGTTTATTCCAGTGCCTGAGCTAGGTTAGCTGTGCCAGCTTCCAGAGGTCTCCAGTCTTTACCTTCCAGCCCTCCATGGAAGGCTCAAATTACAGAGGCAAGTCCAGCTTTACTCCTACCTTAGGGATTCGAACTCAGGTCCCCACATGTGCATGGCAAGCGCTTTACTCATGGACCATCTTCCCAGCCTCCAACTTTTTGATTAATTTTTGTTATTGTTTATTTGGACTTTGTTTTTCTCAATGATGTGCTCTTGGAGTAGTTATTTCTCCCTTCTACATGTTTGGGTTTACTGTGCTTTTCTTATGTTGGCTTCATATAGGTATACCACTGCTGATCACTGGTGTAAGACTTAGATGTCAAATCTCCCATCTAAATGCTGTTGCTGTTTGAGCCCACAAATTTTAACACACTATATGTTCCTTATCATATAGTTTAAAATATTAAGTTCCCTAATGATTTCTAACTGACACATAAACTATTTAGAAATATGCTACTTGATTTGTGAGTTCTTAGAGCTTGCCTTTGTGTAGTACTAATTTTTCTAAAGGCATACTTTATATAATTAAATTTTCCTAACTATTTGAAGACTTGACTTAACTTTGATAACCTGATGGACGGCCCATTTTTTGTCAGTTTAGCCTAAGTCCTTGAAAAGAGGCTTGTTCTTTAGTTTCTGGTATATCCGATAAATATCAGATCAGTCAACTTAGAAGACGACGCTATTCAAATTTTCCAATTCTTTACTTATTTGTGGGAGAGCGAATTTTTCTATCAGTTGTTATGAGGTCTTAAAGTCTGGTACGATAAGCATGTAATTGTCTTTTTTCCTTTTAATTCTATCGCTTTTTTTTCATGTATTTTGTAGCTTAGAAGTAGGAAATGGCAGGATATAGCAAGCAAATATTCAAATCTAGGTAAGGCCAGGCATGGAGTAATATTGAGATTATTAATTTTCATCTCTATTAAGTAATGACTGCATGGGTAGCAATAACAATGTTATCACGCTGGTTTTCTCTCATGCTGTAGACTTTATTACAATAAAAATAGTGTTATCAAGAGAATCTGCAGGCCCTTCCAGAACAAAATATCATTAGACAGAGTGTAGATGAGATCTTTTATAGAAAACATTTAAAATATATAAACACAAGCAGGAGGTATCATAATCATTATCATTATAAAATCAGAGATAGAATCCTCTTGCAGCCACATCCATTCCAGAGCAGGTTGTTTTCTCCAAAGCCTTCAGTATTAACAAAGCTGATCAGAGCTGTTTTGAAAACTGCATACAAGGCCATCACTGTGTTAATGAGTGGGAACACTTCTGTTAATATTTTTTTTGGGTGTTGGGACTTAATCCAGACATTGTGTAGCCAATCAACCACTCCATCAACCAAGCCACACATCCTTGTCCCTAAAAGCAATTTTATGTGTGTAAAAAGGAAGGATAAAATATTCTGAAAATGACCAAATGATCATGTGGAATATCCCATGATGAATGAAAATGAATTCTGTAACCCTGATCAGAATATATTCATAAATGAGAAGGAATGTCATTTAATGGGGTTGAACTTTCTTTGGACAGTTGGCTTCCAAATAATGAAAGTTTGGCCTTAGTATAGGCTTGTTCCCAACCAGCTCTTAAAATGTAAATTAAACCATTTATATTCATTTGCATTCTGCCACATGACTTATTACCTCTCCTCTATAATGCACATCCAACTTACTCCATGTCTCCCAAGCCAATCTTGTATCTCTTCTTCCCAGAGTTCCTATCTCCCTGAAAGTCCTGCCTATCCTCTCCTGCCTAGCTATTGGTTGCTCAGCTCTTCATTAAACCAATCAGAAGGTGCCTTGGCAAAGACACATCTTCACAATGCACAAAAAGATTATCCCACAACAGTTTAGCAATACATAATTGGGGAGGATTGTTTTGTTTTGCTTTTTGGTTTAGGCTTTTGGTTTGGGGGTTGTTTTGTTCTGTTTCGAGACAGGGTCTCTCTGTGTATCCCTGCCTGTCCTGGAACTTGCCATGTAGACTAGGCTGATCTTGAACTCAGAAATCCACCTACCTGTGCTTCTGGGGTGCTGGAATTAAAGGCCTGTGCCACCACACCGGCCCAAATTATTTTTTTTTAAGCAGACAACTTCGAAGAAGCATATGAACAGAGAATGAAGTTAAGTACAGACAGCTTTGTGGGTACAGACTTCAGAAGCATGTCAGCTTGCAGGCAAGGTGGGGAGCAGGAGACAAAAGGGACAAAGAGCAGGCTTTCATCTACCTTTTATTTTCTATAATTTTATGTTGTTTCTAGTTTCTTCTATGCTCAACATGTATTGTTAAATAATATTTTAAGTTTGAACAATAATAGTCCTAAAAGTAATAAATATATACTAAAAATGGCTAAGCTTTCAAATACTGGGATAGGATAAAATCTTGAAGCGCAGTAATGAGGAATTCCTTATAAATTCTCAAGACCCTGCAGACTTCTGTGCTTAAGTGTTGCTCTGGCTGTAAGCTCCAGTTCCCAGGCAATAATAATAATATAATCATAAAACAGTTAACATTGATTGACATTCATTCTATGCTACGCTCTATTTTAAGTGCCTTCATTTATTAACTCACAACAATTCCATAAAATAAATACTAGTAATTTCTTTCTAGTTGCAGGAAACTAGTGTGCTGGGTAACTTTGCCTGCATCTCACATCTAGTAGGTAGCAGAGCTGGACTGTAATTCCTGGCACTTTGGCTCCAGAATCTGTGGCCAACAATTGCACAAAATATCCTCTTAGAAATAAGTTTTCTGGAGCTAGAGAGATGGTGTACAAAGTGAGTTCCAGGCAGCCAGGGCTGTTTCACAGAGAAATTCTGGCTCAAAAAACAAATAGTAATAACAATAATAAAGAAAGAACTAGAGTCTCATAAGGCATAAGAGAGGAGTGACCTGCAAAGTGTGTGTGTAGCTGGTGTTACAGGACAAGTAATGGCTTCCCTTGTTAGCTTTGCCTACGCCTCATCTCCAAATGGCTGGTTTGCTTTTGATTTGGTGTTTCTGTTACTTCAAGAGCCAGAAAGTATCTCCATGTCCAGGGCCACTTCACTAAGGCAATGGGGTGCATTTCCCAGGAAGGACATCAGTTCCCAAGACTTGGTCATTAGGAGAATGTCCCACACTGTAAAAACTGTATGTGGGGGTTCTCAAGAAAGTGACCACACAATCCAAAGCATGCTAGCAAGGCAAAAAGTTTTATTTCAAAAGAAGACTGTGTAGCCACACTATATCAAGCAAGTACACCCAGTTGGGGCAAGGGGACACTGGGTTTGTATTCCTAATGCAAAGGGGTCTTGTGCCTCATTGTGAGTGGTCAGAGGTTGGCCTTCCATTCTTATGTGATTATCTGATTTAAAGCCACAGGGCTGATAATCAGGATGCAGTCCGTTTTCAGTGCTGACGGCAACCTTCAGTACATATTTTGGTTTCCAGAAGTGCTGACCCTGGAGGAATTTGCATTTCTGCCAAGCAGAGAATTTATAATTTTTTTAAAAGAAGTTTTCTGGAGCTGGAGAGATGGGTCAGTGGTTAAGAGCACGGGCTGCTCTTCCAGAGGATGTGGGTTCAATTCCCAGCAACCACATGGTGACTCACAACTATCTGTAACTCTAGTGCCAGGGCATCTGACACCTTCTGATTTCTATGGGCAACAAACATCCATGAGGTGCACAGGCATCATATAAGCTCAATACCCATACACATAAAATAAAAACATAAAGTTTCATCTTATTTTAATCTTTTGGTAGAAAAGGCAGTACATTAATTTTAAATTTCCCACAGTCACCAAATCATCCCAAATTCAATCCCAGTGCATTTCTGTCTTTGTTCTGCAAAAGCACAGATAGCACCACTATAGTCAAAATGCATTTCCTACTTGCTAGGGTTACCAACCTTTCCCAAACGGCTACCTTCCTGTGCCCATCCCTTCATCACTTTGGCTGTTTGAGGCAGTTTAGGAAGACATTTCTCTTGTCACTGTTTAGAGACATTGGACTACTATCCTTTTGGTGACATAGAACAAGGATGGAAGTTTAGTTTTCTTTTATTAAAAAGAAGTACCTTAGTCACTATTGTATTGCTGCAAAGAAACACCATGACCTAGGAAACTTCTATAAAACAAAGTATTCAATTAGGGGCTTATGTATAGTTTCAGAGGTTTAGTCCATTATCATCATGGCAGGGAGCATGGTGGCAGGCAAGCATGGTGTTGGAAAGTAGGTAAGAACTACATCCTAATCCATAGGCCAAGAGAGACTCTGAACATGCCATGCGCTTTTGAAACCTTAAAGCCTACCTCCAATGACATACTTCCTCCAATAAGGCCACACTTCTTAATCCTTCTAAACCTTTCAAATAGTGCCACTCCCTGGTGAGTAAGAATTCAAATATACAAACCTATGGGGACCATTTGCATTCAAACCACCACAAGAACTCATCAGGAAGATGGCTTGGTCATTAAAGTGTTTTCCACATAAGCACAAATGGCTAGATTTACATGTCAAACTCACATATAAAAGCCATGTATGATGACACATGCCTATAATCACAGTGGAGGAGAGGTGGAAACAGGAGAATTCCTTGGGCTAACTGGCCAGTCAGTCTACTCACTTGGCAAGTTCAAGGTTCAATGAGAAACCTTGCCTGAAAGAAGAAAGAAAGAGAGGGTGAAAGAAAGAAAGAAAGAAAAAAAAAAGAAAGAAAGAAAGAAAGAGATGGGGAGGGGGCCAGTAAGATGAAATATCTTGTAAAAGTGCTTGCTACCAAGCCTGAGTCCCATCCCTGGAATCCACATGGTGGAAAAAGAGAACAGACTGTCACAGTTGTCCTATGACCTACACACCTCTACCATGGCATCTGTATATTCACTAATTAAATAAATAAATAAATAAGTAGCATATTTTTAATTTAATGAATAACATAAAGAGTGACTGGAGTTCCACATGGAGGAATACTCCCTGAGCCAAGACACACGGGGGTGGGCCTAGGCCCTATCCCAAAGGATACCATAGACTCTGATGACTCCCCCTATGGAAAGCCTCACCATGCAGGGGGAGCAGAAAGGATACGTGATAGGTAGGGTTTTAGTTGGGGGGATGGGGAGGGAAGGAGAGCGGAGAGGAAACTTGGATTGTCATGTAAAACAATCTTGTTTCTAATTCAAATAAAAAAATCTGCAAAAAAAAAAAAAGTGACTGAAGAAGACATCCAACATTGATCTTTGGCCTCTATAAACTACACAGATATGCAGATATGCATACACATGAGCACATCTACACTAATAAACCATATAAATACATGTATACATGCACATACAGAGAGACAGAGACAGACAGACAGAGAGAGAGAGAGAGAGAGAGAGAGAGAGAGAGAGAGAGAGAGAGAGAGCCACTGAGGGATAGGATGATATTAAAACTAAAGTTCCACTTTCTAATTATATCGTTCATCTAAGGACAACCTCATAACTAACAAGAGACCAGGGCCCCACAGTTCTGTATCTTTGCTGGTATCTCCTTGCAGCAACTGTTAGAAATGAGGGTCTCAAGAATCAACAGTTTCACTGCCACTTCCCTAAGGAGACAACAATTCTCAACCCTAGATATAATTACCTAGGGAGGAAAAAAATCAGGACTATGCCCCAAACCAATTACCTCAAAATCTCTAGAGGTACCATCCAAGCAACAATATTATTTAAAGCTCCCCCAGCAATCTTCATAAAATGGGAAATCATTTCCCTAAAATAACAAGTGACCTTGTTGTTAAAATATCCCACTTTCAAAAAAGATAAAATCTAGATTCTTATGCAAATGTGAAGTGCATGTGTCAAGCTATTTCAACTCTTCAATGAGGAAGCCAGTAATATGTCAAAACCAGTTCAAAGAGCATGTGAGGAACTAAATATTTATAGGCAATGTTAGTATAAAGTTGTTGTGTTAGAATCAAAACTAATTAATGTCATTTCCTGAAGCAAGTTATAGATTCAGTGCAAACTCTATCAACATTCTAAAATTTGGTTGATTGGTTTGTTTGCTTGTTTTGAAGAAATGGGGGGTGGGGGGATCTTAAAGTTCTTTAGGAACTGTAAGTACTCAAAGTCACCCAAACAATCTCAGAAAAGCAGAAGTTGAAAGGCTCCCATTAGCTGATCTCAGCTCTTACTATAAAACTATCCAAACCAGGGTCTGGAGAGATGGCTCAGTGGTTAAGAGCATTAGCTGCTCTTCCAGATGACCCAGGTTCCATTCCCAGCACCCACATGGCAGCTCACAACTGTCTGTAACTTCAGTTCCAGGGGACCTGACACCAATAACAAAATACCAATGTGCACAAAATAAAAATTAATTAATTAAAATTCCTAAAACAAAACAAAACTATCCAAACCAAAAAGCAGTGTGGAACTGCCATAAAGCAGACAGACATTTCAATGGAATTGAATTAAAGGTCCAGATATAAACCTATTTCTCTATAGACATTTGAATGAGAAATAGTCTTCCCAACAGCTGGCACCAAGACAACTTCACATGGAAACAAACAAACAAAGCAGGGGTGGGGCCTGGAAT
Organism: Cricetulus griseus; assembly: GCF_003668045.3. Classification (NCBI taxonomy): domain Eukaryota; kingdom Metazoa; phylum Chordata; class Mammalia; order Rodentia; family Cricetidae; genus Cricetulus; species Cricetulus griseus. Next base: position 169,547,410 of record NW_023276807.1, read on the forward strand.
GTTGCTCAGTTGGCAGAGCTCAACCTATAGCATAGGCTTCTTACTAATTAGCTCTTACAATTTAAATTAACCCATTTTTATCAACCTACTTTTTGTCTCGTGGGTTTATTACCTTTATTCTGTACTGTCCATGCTGCTTCCTCTCTGCCTGGCTGGCCACTCCCTACTTCTTCTTCCCAGCATCCTCTGTGCATGGAAATTCAATCTAGCTATTGAACATTCAGCTTTTTATTAAACCAATCGAAGTGACACATCTTCACAGCATACAAAAGGATTATTCCACAACAATTAGTGGTTGCAGGGAGTAGGGTATTGTAGAGAAGGATACAGGTTTACTTTGGGGTAGTGATGAAAACATTTACAACTAAAATGGAGATGGTGGATGTGTGAGATACCAAAAGTCTATCATCACTAAATTCTACGCTTTGAAGTAGTTTTGGTTCACTTTTTAGGACCTACACATGCAACTCAAAAGTGCCTATAACTACAACTCCAGGAGACCCACGTCCTCTCTAATCACACACACACACACACACACACACACACACACACACACACACACAAATACATAATAAAAATAAATCTTTGTTTTATAAAAATAGTTCTTTCTTTCTAAGTTAAACATGGAGGTGCATGCCTGTAATATCAGCACTCAGAAAGTGGAGACAGGAGGACCAGGCCAGTCTCCACTACAGATAAACTTCAAAGCCAGTAAAATGGCTTTAAACACTTTAAAATGTTCACTGTGAAGATGGGAATATAATTCAGTGGGTAGAGTGCCTACCTAGCAAAGGCCTGGCCTGGACCCCCAGAACTATCTATGAAAGACCCCCGCCCTTAGCTTTCTCTTTTAAGTTTTCCTGCATGCAGCTGGCGAATACATCCTCCCCTTCACCCCCTGACCCTTGATCCCCACAGCTGCCGGCACTTCCCCGCCGCCGCGCAAGGCCGGCCCCGGCCCCCGCTGGACCGCTCCGTCCCAAGGTCAGCCATCTGGACCGGCAAAAGATAAAGGCCATTTCGCCTGACTATTACGGTGCCTTTTTCCCCTATAAAAGGACTCCCCTTCCGGGGGCTCGGGGCTTAGCCTAACAAAAAGCTAAGTCCCCGGGTGCCCGGCGCCATCAATAAATCCTCTTGTTCTTGCATCCAGAGTTCGTGGTTTCGATGATTCCTGGGTGTGGGTCTTCTTCTTCTACGAAAGTATCTCTTCTGAGGTCTTTCATTTGGGGGCTCGTCCGGGATTGAGACCCGCCCAGGGACCACCGACCCACGTCTGGGAGGTAAGCGTTGTGCGGATCCGCTGTCTTGTGTCGTCTTGTGTCTTGTCTGTCTGAATCCGTCTTATGAACTGCGCCTGCGTTTGCAGTACCCAGCTGAGTACATTTCGTATTTGGCGGCTCGGAGGGGAGCCGCGGCTCCAGGAGACGTCCTGGCAGCGTTTGGAGCACCAGTGAGCTCATTTGTTTTCTGGCTAGGGTAGATGCCTTAGCGCTTGGAGCTTCAGTGGGCTCATTTGTTTTCTGGAGTTTTACTTTCGACTCTGTCGAAACTGCGCTGCGAAAGCCTGTTCTGTGTTGTTCGGTCTTTGTTTTGTAGTTGATGTGCATAAACGCAAATGGATTACTCTTTGTTCCTCAGAATGGCCAGCCTTTGACGTGGGCTGGCCGCGGGATGATACCTTTAACCCCCAAACTATATTTCAGGTAAAAGACACCCCAAGGGCCCCCCTTCCTTTCCCCCTCTAACCGCCCGCCGCCGCCCCCGCCAGAGGCAGAAGCGGCCGCCGCCGCCTAGGTTCCCTTAACCTCGGAGGAGAAACAGCTGCCCAATGAAATTGATGCAGCTTGCCCTCTTAAAAGACCTGAATGGGATTTTACCACTGAAGCAGGTAGGACGTCTCTATCACCGGGTGTTCGCAGCGGGTCTGGGGGGGGGGGCAGGACACGGACCCACCAATTTGGCCCAGGTGAAGCAGATGATGCAGAGGGCGGAGGAATCACCTGCCGCTTTTCTAGAGAGACTAAAAGAAATATATAGGATGCATACTCCCTATGATCCGGAAGATCCAGGGCAGGCCACCAGCGACCTGGACAGGGATCAATGTGCTTTTTGCTATACTTCATGAAAAGGGGACTTTGACAAAATTTTTATATTGACTAAAAAAATGAGAAAAAAATATAAAAAAACTTAAATAATAAAAAAATTTGTCTAGAAATGTCTAAGAGAGTCAGAGAAATGAACTAAAAGGTTATAGAAAATTAAAGCAAGCAAGTCATAGCAGAGAAGATTGTTACAGAAAGTTATGGAGGGTCAAAGCAAGTTGTAAAAGGTCAGAGGAAAGTTGTTAAAAGTCAGAAAAAAGGTTATTATAAGTCAGAGAAAAATGTAAACTGTGCTATGGTTTCTCATGTCTAAAATTTTAACCATATTAAGCTAATTCTGTTTTATATATACTTGTTTTAAAATGTTCATATGACTTGACTGGTCGCCATTTTGCTAAAATTAAAAAAAGAATACTTAAACCGCCATCTTGACTAAAGATGACCGCATGGAAATTAGAGGTACCATCTTAGAAACAAGTTTTTCAATTGAGATTTACAATGTTAATGCTTCTATATATTACAGAAAGACCTTAAGGGAATTTAAATTTCTTTTTAAAACCAGTTTTTTTTTATGTTTGTTTTTATTAATGTTTGTACTTAAAGAGCTTCAATTTAAAATTATTTTTGAGCAAAGCCTGACAATGTAAAGTTTTTGTTTTATGAAAGATGCTGATCTATTATAAGGTATTACAATTTATATTTTAGAAATAAATTTAGGATGTTGATAACACACACCTTTAAGCTCAGGATGTTGGTAGCACACGCCTTAAGTTTAGAACATTGGGGATACACGCCTTTAATCCCACCACTCGGGAGTAAGAGGCAGATGGATCTTTATGAGTTCAAGGCCTGTCTGGTCCGGCAGATCGAATTCCAGGACAGGCTCCAAAGTCACAGAAAAACCCTGCCTAAGAAAGAAGTTAAGCTACTGTTTAAGGAATATAAGGTAGCTCTATGCAGTTTTAAGTTCAGCTGTGCTGTTTCAAACATCTTACTAAGTTAAAACCAGTTACAGTCAGACTAAAAATTATTTACAGAAATAAGACCTTACCTAGCCACCTGTATACTTAATGTGTGCTTAAGGCAAGTAATTAAAACAGACAAACAGACCTCTAATGCTTCAGAGATCTTCAGAATATGGCATTTAAATTGTTATCTTTAAAGTTTATAATGTCAGACAGACTGCCAGATCCTGACAATGACTCGAAGATTACAGGCACCTCAGTTCCTGCACCTGGACCAATGAGCAGATGCTCAGATATGAAACCTGCCGCCTGCCAGAACCTGGCCGAGACTGTGGACAAAGCTGCTGGGCACTGGAAAATTGATTGTACCCCTTTGCCTAGACAAAACAAGGTCAGTCTTTTCCATGTCCCTCTTCCACAGAGAGAAAATAAAACCTCTCACAATATAGGCCTGGCGAAGATTGTTGTTCTTTGAGACAGCTGCCTCCAACGATAATGGAGAAACTTGGATTTGGCTAACTGTATATGGACTTGCTTCTAACTGGCTTCTGTCAATTTTTAGTAGATTCGGATAAAATATACCCTTCTCAGATCTCTGAAATATTACTGGTTGTCAGCTTGACAGCATCAGACAGTCAGATCCACTATAGACTAGTCAGTATGTTAGCTGATAAAATAATGACTATCTACTGTTCAGGCACAAGCTCAAGGTTTTTAAGTTTATTTTGGTTGTCATCTAAGTACAAACTTAAAGGGCTTTTCATCAGGCCAAAGGCACCTCTGTCCAATCCATACCTAGCTCTCTGGACAGAAGAAAAATGTACATGCTTATAGCCCAAATCTGTAGTTTTTGCTAGGACTCAAAGTTATAAATATGTTCTTGCTGTTTGAACAGATATCCAGATATCTGCTTTTTCTGCACCGTGGGCTTCTATAAATAAGTTTTAACCTCTGTTCCTAGTTTAAATATGTCTTAAACAGGTTTCTGCTTCTGACAGACATCTGAGTACCAGTTGCTGACTTCAGACTGTTCTAAGTAGACTGCGAACCCTAGACTTGCTATGGATGTGAACCAGTCTGCTGATATGGACACCCCCTATCTCTGCAACAATGTCAGCTAACCAGAAGCCCCTGATGGATTCCCCATTGCCTAAATTCCTTTTTGTTTTTGACTAGCATTTCAACCTTCTGGGGTCCCTAACTTCGTCCCAAAGTCAGCAGGAAGCAGTTTGGAAAAGAATTTCGCCGTCCATTCTCCCTGGTTGAAGTGCTAAGTCAAAGGGAACTTCCTTGCGAGGGGATGCCAGTACCTATCACTCCCTGATGGGGACACTAGAGACTGGGTCCTCCTACTCCCCCTAGCATACCCCTAGGCCATATGGGCTCACATCTTTTTAAAAAAAAAAAAACTTATAAAGACCAGAGGGACCATCCTACCATTCCCCATTCCTACCAGATCGGGGACACTGTCTGGGTCCGGCGTCACCAGACCTCAGCGCCTACCAGTTGTAAAACTGCCATGCAGCACAAGCTCACATTGTCTGAGGTCTCAGGAAAGGGGCTATGCATAGGCAGTACTGGTTTGACCCCCTGCGTCTCTACTACCGTTCTCAATGCCACTATTGACTTTTGTATATTGACAGAACTTTGGCCCAGGGTCACATATCACCAACCTGAATATATTTATAGGGTACTAGAGAAATCAACCCGATATAAGAGGGAGCCAATATCCTTTACCGTGGCCCTATTATTAGGAGGAATAACAGTGGGGGGCATAGCAGCCGGCATAGGGACCGGAACCGTTGCCCTACAGGGAATTAATCATTTTAAGCTTCTACAACAAGCCATGCACACGGATATCCAGGTCCTAGAAGAGTCAGTCAGTGCACTCGAGAAATCCTTAACATCACTCTCTGAGATGGTCCTGCAGAACAGACGAGGATTAGATTTATTATTTTTACAGGAAGGGGGGCTATGTGCTGCCCTCAAGGAAGAATGCTGCTTTTATGCGGATCATACAGGAATAGTTAGGGACAGCATGGCCAAACTTAGGGAGAGGCTAAAACAGAGGCAACAGCTATTTGAGTCTCAACAAGGATGGTTCGCTAAGTCCCCCTGGTTGACTACCCTTATATCCACGCTCATGGGACCTCTGGTTATTCTATTTTTGATCCTCATATTTGGTCCCTGCATTCTGAACAAACTGACTCAATTCATCAGAGAACGACTATCTGTTGTACAGGCCTTAGTCTTAACTCAACAATATCATCAGCTAAAGCAAATAGATCCAGAGTATCCAGAGACCTCTGAATGAAAGATTCCATTCAGTTACAAGAGAAATGGGGGAATGAAAGACCCCCGCCCTTAGCTTTCTCTTTTAAGTTTTCCTGCATGCAGCTGGCGAATACATCCTCCCCTTCACCCCCTGACCCTTGATCCCCACAGCTGCCGGCACTTCCCCGCCGCCGCGCAAGGCCGGCCCCGGCCCCCGCCGGACCGCTCCGTCCCAAGGTCAGCCATCTGGACCGGCAAAAGATAAAGGCCATTTCGCCTGACTATTACGGTGCCTTTTTCCCCTATAAAAGGACTCCCCTTCCGGGGGCTCGGGGCTTAGCCTAACAAAAAGCTAAGTCCCCGGGTGCCCGGCGCCATCAATAAATCCTCTTGTTCTTGCATCCAGAGTTCGTGGTTTCGATGATTCCTGGGTGTGGGTCTTCTTCTTCTACGAAAGTATCTCTTCTGAGGTCTTTCATCTAAACCCAGCATGGTGGTACAAGCCTGTCATTCCAGCACTTGGGAGTTCATCCTTGGCTACAGTGTTCAGTGTGATGTGACTGAACCCTCAATAAACAAAACCTCCAGTCTGTAGCTTTCATCTTTAAAAAAAAAAAATTCACAAAAAAATGTAAAAGTGCTTCCTTTATTTGTAAGTTCTGAAATGAGGGAATCCAATTGTGAACAGGCAAGAAAACATCAAAGAGGGGACTTCTTCACGGATTTCCTCTTCTCAGTTGTGTTATTTTAACTAATTAACCAACTACTGTTAAAAGACATTCGTTTTGAAAACCTTATTTATTTTGCTCTGCCACATTGATTTGCTCAGTGCCACTCTTATGTGCATAGATTACTGGTTAATGAAGTCTAGAACGGCTTACCCAGCATGCACTGCAGATCTAGACTGAAAATGCAATGTGCCCTACCAACTTCTAACTGAAATTAATCGTATTCAGTTTTTTCTCAGCTTGACTACTTTTTATAGCACTTTTACCCCTCCCATTCAAAAACTCATTATTTTCATCTGCTAATTCACTTTTTTAATTACTTACTCAGCCACATTTGCACAACAGCACCCAGTGATTCCAGTAAACCTTGGGCTATTTCACAGGAAATGAAACATGTCAGAATGCTATTTTTTGAGGAGAGTCTAAAATTAAAAATAAGATTTCTTTTGCATGTACCATTAAAGGTGATAAATCTCTTGGCTTCAGTTAAGAACATAATAGCATCAAATGTCATGGAAATTCCTTCTGCGTGCCACTTATGACATTATGAAGTCTAAAGTAGAATTTGAGGTCTTTTTTTTTTTTTTTTTTTTGGAAATGTCATAGATTGGGGATTGGGTGAGCAATGCTTCTATGAAACTGAGGAAAGAGCTATAAACCCAGGTTGGTAATCCATTGCCGAACACTGACCACGACCAGTGTGAGCTGTTAGACAGAGTCCTCTTCAAGCCGGTGACCCTTCTGTTTATTTGCCTGGCATCTTATTCTGGCTAAAGTTTCAAGGTGACCAAGTTGTCCCTTTTCTCCTAGGTTTTCTCCAGTTTCAGAACAAGAAGTCTAGCATCTCCTCCCTGTTCTAAGAAAACCATGTCAGTTAGCCACCCTAATTACCCTTTTCAGCAAAACTCAGCATTATTCATTTAAAAGTACCCCAAGTCTACATTTTGCAAACAACTGTCCACCATTGTGTTTGTAATACACTCCAGAAAAAGTGCTTTAATATGCTCAACTTAAAACACATTGAAGACCAGAATGGAAATTTCATGAATATTATGTCAGAAAAGCCTCGTGGCAGAAAGACTCATTTGCATTGGCATTTACAATGCTGAAAATTTACATATTCCTTGTGAAATTAAAGAGTTTTTTAAAAGAGGAAGATTTGGAAATCTGCCTATCAAATGTTAATCTGAGAATAGTGAAGAATAGAATTTTTTGTAGCTCTGGCTTGTTATTGTTTCTATATTTTAATTATATTCTTTGGAATAGATAATATATGTATATAAAATTCAAAAGAAAGGCTAAGTTTATGCACAGTGAAGCACCCTTCCCTCTCTGTCCCCAGCCATTCAACTGTCCGAACTGTTCATTTAATTTCTAGGCTATTGTTGAGAGGTAGTTGATGAAAATACAAATATATAGAGTTTTACTAAGTAAAATGGTTATTACTGAAAGCAAAGTTGGAAGGCTACGAGGCCCTAGCTTGGGACAAAGGTTGGAGAAGAGTGTTTCACTGCTGATTCTGGGGGTCCAAGGGCATGAGACAGCTAAGCTGGCAGGGCAAAGGATCGCAGAGACACAGCTGGAAGCTGAAGGGACTCTAGCCAGCCCTGGCCTGGCAAACATGGCTCTGGCACGCCTTGCCCTTCTCCTCATACCCTCTGCCTTGCTAAAAACAACTAGATTCCATTCCTAAAGCTAGCCACCACTTCCTCCTCCTGAGGCTGACTACCAAGGTCCAGCAATCAAAAGCCCCCTTTGGCTCATCTAATGAACAACCCCAAATAAAATGAAACATCTCACTCTAACACGGGTCCCCCCCCCGCCTCTGCCCCCCCCCCGTTTACCTTTATAGACTGTCATTTGCATATGAGGCATGCCTGCCCAGAGGCAGTCTTTTGTCCTTTCTGACTGGGGCAAATACCCCTGGCCCCTTTCTCTTGTTCCCTACCCCTTCTCCCTTGTCTTCTATCTTCTGTTTGTCTCTCCCTTGCAAATAAATCTCCTTTGTGCTGAGAACTTGGCCCTGGGGTGTCCAGGACCTGTACCTAAGCAGATTACAGGCTCCAGAGAGCCCCTACAGGAAGGGCAGGGAGAGATGGGCGGGGCCAGCAAATAAACCTACTTTCTCAGAAAAGCACAGATTTTATCATAAAGGACCGTGGACCTTTAATCCCAGCACTCCAGAGGCAGAGACAGGTGGATCTCTGAGTTCAATGCCAGCCTGGACTACAGAGTGAGTTCCAAGACAGCCAGGACTACACAGAGAAACCCTATCTGGAAAAACAAAACAAAAACAAGAAAGTGTAGGCAAAGAGAAGTGAACTCAGCTCATCCCAGGAGCCAGCCAGTGAGAGTCCTAAGAGACAGTTCAGTTTTGCTGCCAGCCCTGGGACAGAGCGATCAGTGGGCAGTATAAAAGGTTTCTCCTTTCAAGACCAAATTCCGTTTCTGCCTAGGCTGATGTCCATCTCCACCGCCGAACTACAGCAAGGTTTTGACAAAGTTAAGTATCTGGGGCCATTGTTTCAGCAAGAGTGGCCACCCCCAACCCCATCCTCACTCCACCCACCCACACCCCACCCACACCTTCACCTCATCCCACCCACATCCCCACCCCACCCCGCTAAACTTCCTAAATGTCCAGGAAGCGCTGCTTCCAAGCTGCTCCACCTCCTCCAATCAGGGCTCAGCACTCTGATTGGCTGCAACGTTTTAGCAGGCTTTTTTTTTTTTTTTTTCCCTCACTCAAGGAACTCCTGGGAAAGCCTAACAATCCTTCCTTGCCCTTGGCACTGAGAGCCAGCAAGCTGCTGGCAACCGTGAGAAGATTCCCTTTGCTCAGAGTGGGGACTCCTGCTCTCAAGGGAACGGCTTGTCCCACTGCATAGTTGATTCCAAGAAAGAAAAGAAAATTGCAAGTCGTGTCAGGCAGGAGCCATCTAACATGGCTCCGTATTAGGGTATCAATGACGCTTTAAAAGTTTAAAAAGAAGGAAGAGGAGGAGGAGGAGGAAGAGGAGGAGGAGGAGGAAGGGGGGAGGAGGAGGAGGAGGAGGAGGAGGAGGAGGAGGAGGAAGAAGAAGAAGAAGAAGAAGAAGAAGAAGAAGAAGAAGAAGAAGAAGAAGAAGAAGAAGAAGAAGAAGAAGAAGAAGAAGAAGAAGCGTAGACTTTGCATTGAGGCTGGTGGAAGGCTTTTGGCGACAATGTGGGCGGACTCCTGAACTCCCTGGCAACTTGCTAGTCTCCACAGCAATGAGAAAGCAAGCCCGTGCGGGGACCCATCGGTGACGTTTAACGCGATAAATGTGTTCCACAGAAAGAGTGAACAAATCAGAATTCTATAGGGTATTTTAATATAGAGTATTTTAAATGGATAAGGAGACCTAGAATTTTAAAGCGATTTTAGAGGCCTTTTCCAGTGCATGCAAAATATCTACACATAACAACAAGTCATAAACTTTAAAGTCACTTCTGCCTCTTTTAATTCCTCTCAAATATTCTATTTCAAGCTTTCTTTGTTTTGCCTTCATTTAAGTGAGCTCTACTAGATTTTATAAATCTGGTCGCTTCCCTTTCCCCCTGTATTTACATATGATTAATGCTATTCCCTGTTAGGAGATAGACGGACTCTCATTCTTGCACTTTTAGAATGTCTGTACCATATGTCTACGTTCTGTGTAACTATTCTCATGGACATTTCCCCCACCACCACCATCACACACAAATATCAATTGCCCAGTAAACATTCTGGTAAATATATCCTATTAATATATCTTTAGACACATACGAAAATATTCTGGGTTTTGTTCCTGTAAACACATTCTGACAGAGTAGTAAGTTTGAAAAAAAAAAAAAAAAAAAGCGGGTGAGATGGTTCAGCACCTTAAAGCACCTGACCAATTAGTTTCGTCCTCGAGACCCAACGATAGGAGAGCAGTGACTTCACATGTGTTACTCTGGTCTCATCACAGAGAGTAACAATTAGGAAAATTTGGTCAACTTAAAAATTATTTTTAAATCATGGTTTTGGTACAAAGTTGAGGGCTCATATCTAGAGATGGCCTTTTTGCTAGGCAGAACTCCAATGTGGCACAGGACATCACATGGGAAGGGACAAGGAGCACGTGTGTATATGTCCTTTCTCTCTCTTACTGTTAAAAAAAAAATCATTTTTCAGGGGTTGGGGAGATGGCTCAGGAGTTAAGAACACTGGCTGCTCTTGCAGAGGTCCTGAGTTCAATTCCCAGCAACCACAAGGTGGCCCACAACCATCTATAGTAAGATCTGATGCCCTCTTCTGGCGTAAAGTTGATACAACACTCAAAAATAACCCTCCAAAGGCTCTGCTTGAAAACCCTGCAATCAAGGCAAGTTTCTACTCCTTTAATACCCTACAATGGGAATTACATGGCAATATGACTTTTGGAAAGGCCAAACCATGTTCAAACCACATCCACAAATGATTGGATATCTACAGGGCACAATGTAGCATACCAGTAAGATCCTTTCCCAGAAGTAAAATTGCTGTCTGTACTCATCAAATTCAGTAGACATTCCCAATGCATATACCACCCCCCCAAATACACCAACTTCCACACCTAATGGTATGTGCGATAGTCCTCTGTGTGTGTGTGTGTGTGTGTGTGTGTGTGTGTGTGTGTGTGTGTGTGTGTGTGTCTCCTGGGAATTGAAGGCAAGGCCCTCATGCACACTGGGCAAATACTGGCCACCACCAGCCAGGCATGCCTGTCTTTCCAAATGCTCCAGAGACTGTCTCTCACACAGCCCAGTCTTACCCAGCCCAGGCTGAGTTAAGTGAGACAAGGAGATAGGTAAAGGGATGATGCAAATACTGGTGAGTTAATGTGGTGCTTTAAAAAGGCAGCTTGCGGCCAGGCACACACCTTTAATCCCAGCACTTGGGAGGCAAAGGAAGGCAGATCTCTGTGAGTTTGAGGCCAGCCTGGTCTACAAAGCTACACAGAGAAACCCTGTTTCGAGAAAAAAAAAAAGGGGGGGGTGGTCAGCTTGTTAACTCTAGAACCAAGAATGTCAGCATGGATAACTCAGGCACACATACTCCAGACAAAATTGCATGAGCCAGCACACAGACCTCAGTGGCTCTTTAATTTTCCAGGTAAGCGTAACAACATCCCTGCATGAAGAGAGATTTGTGCCACAACCAATTACCTGTTGCCTCCTTCTGCCACAGGGGTTCCTCAACACTCCTGTTTTCACTCAGTTGATGACCACTTGGTGAAGGAAGCAATGACATGGTGTCCCAAAGCACTCGAGCCTGCAGAAAGTTTTCTATTGGGATCCCCATAGGTAGAAACAGAAACCTGCTTCCAGGAGTAGGCACTCAAGCACTGAAGTTCAAGGATAGAATTTCTTTGATGGAGAGGGTACCATAAATCAGTGATCACTCTAGCTTGTTTTGTTTTTTTTTCCTCAGATTTTTTTATTTGAATTAGAAACAAGATTGTTTTACATCCCAGTTCCCTTCTCCCTCCCATCCTCCCCTACCATCCCCCCTAACTAAAACCCTACCTATCACATATCCTTGCTGCTCCCCCTAGATGGTGAGGCCTTCCATAGGGTGTCATCAGAGTCTATCATATCCTTTGGGATAGGGCCTAGGCCCACCCCAGTGTGTCTTGGCTCAGGGAGTATTCCTCTATGTGTAATGGGCTCTCAAAGTCCACAACTATGCTAGGGGTAAGTACTGAACAACTACAGGAGGTCCCGTAGATTTCCAAGGTTTCCTCACTGAAACCCAGGTTCCTGGGTTTTGGATCAGTCTCATGCTGGTATTGCAGCTATCTGTCTGGGGAGCAAGAGTTTCCCAATGTTCAGGTCATCTAGCTTGTTTTATACTTTCATCAGACAAGTCAAAGAAAGACATTCATCTGTAGAGCAGCATATCAAATATGGAAAATAGCCCTCACAGATCTAAATAGTTCCATCAGGGGATATATATGGCCCCACAGCACCCTAATCCAGGAAATGCTTTGAAAACTCACTGTGGACATTTCCCATCCAACTGAAGACAATGCCAACTGGAGATGGTGCCCTCTTTAATATTCTACAGGCAGTCTACGGCCATCCCACACTGGCCAGATCTTGCCTGATATCATTCATATTGCTTAGCAGAATCGTTGCTACTGTGGCATGCCACTAATTGTAAGATACACCCTCACTTCAAAAGACACTAGAATACAAGTATGTTTGAGAATGCTTGTAATTCCAACACTTGAAAGACAGAGGCAGGAGGTTTAACACAAGTTCAGAGACAGCCTGGTGGTCTGCTAACAAGTCCCACCCCATCACGGGCTCGATATTGTGACAGAACCTTTATCCAAAAAGGGGCGAGGGATACCAAGTTCCAGGACAACCAGAGCTGTTACACAGAAAAACCCTGTCTCGAAAAACCAAAAAAGGAAAGAAAAAAAATGAGAGTGAGGGTGGGAAAGAAAGGAAGGTGAAAAAAATGCATCAAGATATTGACTAAGCTGGTAATAATAAGAATGATTAAAATTGTAGTGTTTTCAACCATTAGACAACATGTTCAGGGATTTTTGTCCCTTATCAAATGCAATGTTCAGCATCCTGGAAAGGAGGCATTAGGCTGTCTTTCACAGATAAGGACATGGAAGCCTAGGGCATCCACACCAGAGAAGTGGAATCAGAATGACTCTAGATGCTGGTGAGGATGTGAATCAAGGGCAGCACTCATCCACAGCTGGTGGGAGTACAGCCACAATGGAAAGCAGTGTGGCAGTTCCTCAGGAAGCTGAGAATAGATCTACCACAAGATCCAGCTCTACCACCCTTGGGCACTTACCCAAATGACTCTACACCCTACTACAGAAACTCTTGCTAATCCAGGTACTTTGCTGCTCTATTCATAATAGCTATAAATTAGCAACAGCCTAGACACCCATTAACAGATGAATGATTAATTAAAATGTGGTACATTTACACATTTACTCAGCTGTTTAAAAAATAAATAAAATCATGAAATTCACAGGTAAATGGAGTTAGAAAAAAATCATCCAGAATGAGGCAACCCAAACTCTGAAAAAGCAAATATGGTATGTATTCTCTTGCATGTGGATGTTAGCTTTTAAGCCTTTGGTAGGCATGCCACAATTCATAAAACCATGGAGATTAGGTATAGAGTAAGACACTTGAGGGAAGGGAAGGATTTCCTGAGTAAGGGGTATAGAATATATAGTTATAGAGAAATTGGTTGGAGGTAAGAGTGGAATGGGAGAATGTAGACGGAAGTTTCTGTCCCACCCAGCCCCACAGCTGTTTAGTCCCAAATAAACACACAGAGGCTTATATTAATTATAAACTGTTTGACAGATGGCTCAGGTTCTTATTGGCTAACTCTCTCTTAATTATTAACCCATCTCTGTTAATCTGTGTATCTCCAAGTGGTCTTGGCTTGCCGGTGATACCCAGGCCCCTTTCTTCTTGGCAGCTACATGGCATCTCTCTGGCAGCTCACTCTCCATGTTCTTCTTCCCAGAATTTTCCTAGTCTGGTTGCCCTACCTATACTTCCTGCCTGGCTACATCCTGCCTGTCCATTGGCTGAAACAGCTTTATTCATCAACCAATAACAGAAACATTTATTCATATCATACAGAAGAACATCCCCCATCAGGAGAATTAAATGGAGAAGGAAAGGAAAGAGGGGGAAAGGGAGGAAATACCAGAGGGACACCTAAAACTAATGGCTATCTAAGGGGTCAATATAGAAACTTACTGCAATAGAAGCTTCTTCTATGAATATATGAAAAAGCACATAAATGAAAGACATCTAAGTGGAATAACCAAATAACAGGGAGACAAAGCTCCAACTAGACATCTCTCACCACCAAATGAAACCTCCAATACAAACAATGGGTTACATCTAATCAAGTTGTTGGCCAAAGTGATCCCATGAAAACCACCAAGCAACTACTCCTGAAAACAAAACCTACATATCTCACTGAACACAGAGAAGTCAACCTGGTACCTAACTAGTGCCTTCACCCCTACAGAATAGTGTTCACGGTACTGAAAGGTATTCTGTACCATACCTGAGAAGAAAGGTGAACACCAACCCAGCTATAAATCCTTCAGTCTACAATGGTGACCTGCCTACATGATAGGTATGGGAGCAACCAACCACTATATGATTGGATTTAAGGCCTGCTCCATGAGCTGGAACCCATGGCTGACACTGTTCAGATAGCCAAGAATCCGGGACCAGATAGATCCTGGACCTAGGGGAAAACCAAATACTATTGTTCTGCTTAAGGAACATAGCAATAAAATGGCTCCTAACAACATTCTGCTATACCCAAAGATCACTAGTACCTTGCTCCACAACCATCAAAGGAGCTTCCTCCTGCAGCAGATGGGAACAAATACCCACAACTGGACAATGTGCAGAGTGAGAAAACTTGGAACACTCAGTCTAAATGGGATGTCTCCATCAAATCTTTCCCCTCAGAGCTCAGGGAACCCTTCAGGAAGAGGGGACAGAAAGAGTGTAAGAGGCAGAGGAGATGGAAGACACAAAAGAAACAATGCCTTCCAGAAACAAAAGGACTGATGCCCCCATGAATTCATGCAAATAGTGACATCATGCATGGAATCTGCGTAGGTCCAAGCAAGACAGAGTCCAGCACTGAAAGGGGGATGTGGACATGACCTCCCATCCCTAACAAAGAAGCTACCTTCAATTGACAAGTCCTTGAAAGGAAAAATTAGTTTTCACCAATGGAGTCTCATTGGGTATATAACCACTCTCAAGGGCAGGCCCCATGCCCAGCTGTAGACAGCCAACTCCAAATAAATTCCATGGTATTTGGGGGAAGTTTCTGTTGTTTGTTTGTTTTTGTTCTGTTGTTTATTGAATGCTTTGTCTGGCCATTTGTTTTTTACCTTAGTGCTCTTTTGAGTTTGTGTTTTCATGGGCTTTCTTTGTGTGTGTATGTGCTTCTCACATTTTTTCTTTGTATTGTTTGTTTTTCCCCTTTGTTTTTTGTTCTATTCTGGTTTGTTTGTATTTTATTTGCCTCCTTATTTTCTAAAGAGAGAAAGAAGGTGTGGAGTTGGATGGGTGGGGAGGTAGGGAGGATCTGGGAGGAGATAAAGGATGGAAAACCATGATCAGAATATATTGTTTGGGGGAAAAAAATCAATTTTCAGTTGAAACAAAAAAGAAGGGCCACAGAATGTCCCTAGAATACAAACTCTCCAGAGCACATCCAAGCACTCTTTCTGTCACTACCTTCCATCACTTAGGAAAAGGTCAGTGTGCTCTTCTGACTGCCCAGAAGGTGACACAGCCTCACTGAGACAAAGTTAGCGAGTAAGTGTTTGTGGGAATGGTGCCCAGAGCTGCCACCTGCCAAATGGCTGGGACAGTGAGCTGCAGGAGACATGGCTGGCTCCCTGCTGCTTTCACCAAGGTCATCTAACATAAAAGAGCACAAGAAAGGTTCCAAACAAGCTCTGGAAGGCTGTTTACCAACAAGCAGAGATGAATCTGCAGAGAACTGACCAAACAGGGTGAAGAGCCAGTGGAAGGGACTCTCAGGGGATCTTCCCTTTCTTTCACCTGCCCAGTGCAGGCATGCTGGCATACTGGCATGCATGCTAGGTATATCTTCAGACAAGACTAGCTGGCCAAGTTAATAACAGAAGAGTTCCCCTTGTTCACACTCACTAAGAAACCCCCAAAGACAATTGTGACAACCAAATATTTCTTTTATTCAATGTCTACCACCAGCTGGGGTTGCTCAGTACTTGCAGGACACTTGGTTGTCCTACTCCACCCACTTCACCCCCACACTGTTTGTTTATCTATTTATTTATCTGTTTGTTTGTTTGTTGAGTCTTGTTGTGTATCCCTTATGCAGCCAAGAGTGACCTTGAACGTCATACCAGGCAGGCCTGGAACTCAGAGATTCACTAGCTTCTGCCTACCAAGTGCTGAGATTGAAAGGATGGCCACCACACCTGACCAAACTTCCGACCCTCTTGCCTTCACCTGCGGAGCTGATTTGTGGGATTCTGGGAATCTAACCCAGAGCTTCCTGCAAAGCAGACAAAGGCTCTACTGACTCTACTCCCCTCCCCTAACCCACTTCATCGGTTTAGGTCTCATAAATAGAGACCAGGTTCAAAGGAAGGCCACCTCCCACGCCCCATCCCGTTCAAACCAGTTCGTCCCCACCTCAGAAAGCAGCTGGTGTTTCTTAGGAAACCAGTGTTGTGACTAGTAAGAGACAGCAATGTCCTCTGGCAGCCGTGTCCAAGAAAAGTTGGAGAACTCTGCTGGGGAATCTCATTAAACAATGTCTGTGCCTGCACCCACTTCCCCAGACCACTCAATTCGGTAACACTGTGTATTTGTGTTCTAAATGTAGGGTTTCTAATTTTGTTAAAAAGTGTTCTAGGTGATTCTTCCCAGTCAAGAAGCTTGGGAAACCCTGCCTGCAGGCACTTGCTGTTTCCAAGGCTGCAAAAATGTAGAAGTAGGACACACTTAGGCTAGCAACGCAGACTTGCAAGCTAGCTTCTTGAAACAGTCAAAAGGTTCGTCCTTCTTATTAATCTCACTAAGGAAAACAAAACAAAAGCCCAAGCTTTTTCCAGAGATCTGATGTTGATCAGTGTTGCTGTGCCATTTAAGGCTGCAGCATAAAAAGGAATCCTAGGTGGCTGGAGAGATGGTTCAATGGTTAAGACCACTGGTTGCTCTTCCAAAAGTCCTGGGTTCAACTCCCAGCCCACATGGCAGCTCACAACCATGGAATCTGTCCTCCTCAGGCATCAGGCATGCAAGTGGTACACCACATACATGCAAGTAAAACATCCATATGCATAGAAATAAATAAATCTTTTTTAAAGAGGAAACTTAAAAATTGTCACAGCCCTTCCTGAAAGCCAGGCTATATGTACTGAATATTCACTCCTGTTTCCCAAACGCTGATTCCAAAGACCAAAGAACACAGCAACTTGCTCAAGAATCAAATGTGAATGGGACCAGGGAGGGGGTGGGGGCTGAAAAGAAAGGAAGAGTCTGTTTGAGAGTGTCATGTGAGTTAATCTAATCTCAGTTTAGACATGTTATTTTAGGCCTTTTACAAATCATCAGGCTCACAAAAACAAAACAAACAAACAAAACAAAACAAAAAAAATCATCAGACTTCAAGCTATGGAATAATTCAAGTGTCCACAGTCAGAAAAGTGACGAAGGAGATGTGGTGGTATATATAAAGACAATGAACTACTATTCAAATATTAAAAATGAAATCCCATCATTTGTGCAATGTGCAGGAGCCTGGGGAAAAAAAAAATGATGCTAAATGAAAAAAGCCAACACAGAACTAAAAACACCCATGTTTCCATTCATAATGCAGAAATGAAAAAGGTTGATCTCACAAATGTGGTAATAGCAATAACCAAGGCCCTTGGAGCAGGGAGAGTGTGACAATCACTTAAGAAGGGATGCTGAACACAGTAGAGCAGATTTGTAATTCTAGCACTCAAGAGGCTGAGGCAGGAGGATCATGAGTTTCAGGCAAGCCTGGACTACACAGCAAGACCCTGCCTCAAAAACTTAAAAAGGGCCGGGCGTTGGTGGCGCACGCCTTTAATCCCAGCACTTGGGAGGCAGAGGCAGGCGGATCTCTGTGAGTTCAAGGCCAGCCTGGTCTCTACTGGTCTCTAGAGAGAGTGCCAGGATAGGCTCCAAAGCTACACAGGGAAACCCTGTCTCAAAACAAACAAACAAAAACTTAAAAAGGGGTGATTCGGGGAGTATAGGAAGATGGAAGATGGCTCAGTCTATAGAGAGCTTATCTTACAGGCATGAGAATCTGAGCTTGCTTTCCAGAGCTCACATTGAAAAGCCAAGTGTGGTGGCACTGGCTTTGAATCCCAGCACTAGAGATACAAGTAAATACTTGGGGTTCATTGACCAGACAGGTTAGCCTACTCAGCTGACTCCAGGCCAGTGAGAGACAATGTCAAAAAAAAAAAAAAAAAAAAATTCAGAAGGTGTCTTGTGTCTAAAGAACAACATTGGAGCACCAGAAGTTGTCCTTTGGCCTCCAAGTGACACATAGGCACAGACACACCCAATCCCCAACACACACAATGGAAAAAATATCTATTGTAATTCTACTCTATTTGTGGTTCTGATCGCAAAGGATCAATTTTACAAGAAAGGGCTTTAACTTCTGCACAAACCCAAGTACAGCCACTCTATCCTTGTAGACATTATTAAAATAACTCCAGTTGATCAAATGTCAATCTGCACAAAGGTCCCTTTTTCAGCCAGTTGCATCTAGATTCCTAGGCCTGAAATTTGAATCCCTTCATTAGTTCTCACTGAGGCCCCGGGAATCTCACATTGGGGACCCATTTCTAAGATTTTTCATCAATAAAACATGTGTACTTCTTCCCACACTTACCATCCTCTTGCACTCCAAGGGAACTGCTTTTATGTTTAATAGGGCACTGTCTGGGGTAACTCAAAGTTGCCCTCTGAGCTTCAGGAAAATCAGGTGGATTGGCAGCCAGTGAAGTGAAGTCACTGGCTGGGCTAGGTAGATCAGCTCCCCCTTGTGGATCACGTTCCATGGCAGAGGCTAGCATTGTAATCCAACCACCAGTCTAGGAGCAGAGCTGAAAAACAACTCAAACAAGAATATTCTCCTAGGACCTGGAATTCTGGGAAAGCCCGTTGACTTCTTGTGTCCTCCCTCACTTATTTCTTACATCTGGGCTGGTATTTGGAGTTCCCAGCCTTCTGCTGGCAGGGACAGAATTAGTTGAATTAGCCAGTTTCCAATTTTCATTTACACAAACCAACTTGGCATTTAATCCCACAAAGTCTGCTTTTTCTCAAAGCCCTCTATTTTAAAGGGGAAAAATCCCTAGATAAACAAACCACCCACAAAAAAAAATTTCTCTTTGCTATTTCCAAAGATAGATAAGCTAAATGAATTTTTGTATAATAGCTTCCATCATCATTTCTAAAACAAACATTTTTTTCAAAATCTCTTAATTCTATGATAATCTCTTGTAATGTATGTTTGCTGTTTTATTTAAGATTACTCAGTTCTGCAGTGTAAAGTAAAAGAGGCAAGTAAGAAGAGATGAAACTAAACACAGAAGCCAGTAGCTTAGGAAACGCATTGGAACAAAGATAAAACAGGCAGAGAGATATGTCTGCCAAATACAGAAAGGAATGGATGTGATAGTCCACAGGTGCCATGTATCTCTACTACCAAGTGGCAGAGAACATTTTCTTTTTTTTTTTTTTCTTTTTTTCTTTTTGACATAGGGTCTCATGTAGCCAGAGCTCGCCCCCGACTCACTATGTACCTGAGGCTGACCTTCAACTTCTGATCTCTCTGACTTTGTTTCCCAAATGCTGGGGTTCCAGGCAAGTTACATCAATGCATCCAGCTTAGAGACAAGATTTGGAAAAGGGGGAGGATGCTGGAGAGATGGCTCTGCATTAAGAACACTAGCTGCTCTTCTAGACATCTGGGTCTGATTTCCAGCATTCACATAGCAATTCACATTCATCCATAACTTCAATTTCAGGGGGTCTGATGCCCTCCTCAGTCACCAGGAATGCACATAATGCACAGACATACATACAGGCAAAACACCCACACACATAAAGTAAAAGTGAATACATCTTTTCTTTTAAAAAGATTTCGAAAGGGGATGTTAACAGAATGCATTGGTTGTCTCCAATGATGGGAGACCTTCAATCAATATTCTGTGAGGTCTTAATTGTCTCATATGTTGATATCCATTCTGGTCAGGGTATCCTTTTCTACCCAAGAAAGACTGTGGCTACCTATTTTGTTTCTTTTGACAGCTATAGATGTTGGCCAGAGGTACTGTCAAGTGCAGCTTTGATAGAGCAAGAGTGAATCCTGATCCCAGAGATCTTGTCTGTTAGGTGTCCTACTCAAACCATAGCTCTGGTCCTGATAAACAGTCGATCATTGTGGGTAATAACGTGGCTGAAAGAGGAGAGAAGAAAAAGGCTATGAAAGTCCCAGGAATTTGGATAATGCAGACTTTTTACTCCATCCATACCCCAGAGGAAGTATGTAACCTCTTCCAGCTTTCCCTCCCTTATTGGAAGCTATGTGTGGTTGCTTCAGTGGACCATATGACCTGAGCATCTTCATCTGGTGTGAACATCTTAGGTTATAAGTGACTTGTTAGCTTGTCTAATAACACATTTCAGAGCTACTGGGACAACAAAGGTAATTCCCCAAACATCTCTTACACTTAATCTTTAGAAAGCTTGTTTTGTTTGGCTTTGTTTTGTTAGTTTGATTGGTTGGTTTTTGTTGTTATTTGTTTTGTTTTGTTTTGTTTTGTGGTGGTGGGAATCTAAGCTGAGCTGCACCCTTAACCCTAAAGATAATTTTAAGGTCCATCAGTAAAGATTACATGTATGCTGGGTACCACTACTTCCCTCTCAACATTAATATTCAAAGTGTCCTGATCAAGAATCCATAGGCAGTGAGCATCTGAAGACCTACAACTAGTAATCAATATACCAGAGAACTCATTCCACAATGACTTCAAACTCCCCATCTGAATCCTGAATCAGCACCAGAAGACATGAAAATATGTGTGTATACATTCCAGTGTGTACGTGCACTCAATGGTACCGACATGGCCTCTTCCTCAGATGCTTCACCACCTTATTCTTTAAGACAGAGGAGCCTCTCACTGAGCCTGGAGATTAGTGTTTGAGCAACATTGGCTGGCCATCAGCCTGTCTCTACTCCCTAG
This sequence comes from Cricetulus griseus, assembly GCF_003668045.3. Taxonomy (NCBI): domain Eukaryota; kingdom Metazoa; phylum Chordata; class Mammalia; order Rodentia; family Cricetidae; genus Cricetulus; species Cricetulus griseus. Next base: position 169,568,325 of record NW_023276807.1, read on the forward strand.
CTGAGTTACAAGCATGCATCACCATGGTTGGCTTTTATATGGATACTGGGGACACAAACTCAGAGCCTCACGCTCCTGCACCAAGTATTTTACCCTTGAAACTTCTCCCCCAGCACCTTTACAAATGTTTGTTTGGTTTTTGCTTGTTTGTTTATTTTTGAGATGGGGGACTCACAGTGTAACACTGAATGACTTGGAATTTGATGTGTAAACCAAGTGGGCCTAGAATTCATTGAGCTCCACCTTCTGAAAGTGTGTTACCGGAAGATATTCTGTCCACCACTACTACTCCCCCCCCCAAAAAAAAACCCTAAATCTTAACAAGCTTATTTATGTGGCTTATAAAAGGTATGTGTTAGTTATTTCATTGTAACAAAGTACCCCAGAACTAACTGTTCAACTAGCAATGGTTGTCCCCATGTCCAAGATCAGCAATTCAAGGGGGACTGCCTGGGTAGTCTCTCAGGAGGATGAAGTAAAGGTGTGTTCAGGGTAACAGTGAGATGAGACTTAGAGTCTCTCCATAGAGCCATTTGGGCATCCTTGTTATATTGAGTCTGGCTGTTGGTTATGGTATAATTTCAAAATCCATAGATACTGTCACTACCGTGTCTACTCAGTAGACTGCTACTGAGGAAGTTAGTCTCATACTCAAAGGGTAGGAGGAGCCTTCTTACCTCTTATTTGAAGAAGAGTCACATGTTGTGGTTCTGCTGATAATTTCCCATGGGCTGTGCTGCACCTCAGTTCCTAGAGTGCTTGCCTAGCAATCTACCTCACACTCAGTCTCCAGGACTTAGTGTGCCAGATGTCATGGCACATGCCTGTGACCACAGCATTCGGCAGACAGAGGCAGGAAAAGTAGACATTCAAAGTCATCTTTGCCTACCCAGTAAGTTGGAAGCCAGCCTGGAATTCATTTTCCTCTGTATATATTTAATTAGGTTAATTAAAAATAAGAAAGTGCCACTGAGATGGCTCAGTGGGTGAAGTTCCTATCACCAAGCCTAACAACCTGAATTTGGTCCCCAGATCCCAGGAGATGGAAGGAGTGAGCTGACTCCCACAAGTTATCCTTATCTAACCTCCACAGGTGCTTCACGGCATTTGTGGCTTTGTGCGTGCACACCACATACACACACACACACACACACACACACACACACACACACACACAATTGAAACCCTCCACAAGGTACCTATTTGACCTTCTGCATCTTGAATTAAAGGGTATGTTTCATTCCTTCCATTTTCTTATAATAAATATCCATCAAGTATTCACTACATTGCAGGCTTGTCATGGAACACAGAGCAAAGCAGATGTTGTCCAGGCTGCCAGGATGGAGAAGGTAGCCTGGCCTGGACAAACCCAAGTGTGGTCAAAGGGAAGTGCCAGGTATGAGGACCTGGAACTGTGGTGACCCCTGGAGAAACACTAAGTAGTTTCTGTCCACTGTGGCATTTGTGACCAGTCTCCCTTAAAGCAATATGGTCTCCAGAGTTCCAGACCTGATATTTCACGAGAAAGTGGGAACATGTCTATCTGTAAAATCCTGAATTTCTAAGTTAGCAATTAATTCAAGCTTTTACAAAATACTGTGAGAAAGAAAAAGTGCCAGTGGGCCTAATTTAATCCAAGTGTGACATTCTGCCAAATCTAAACTTAAGAAAAAAAACAAAAGAACAAAAGATTAAAACTCTGATGATTTCAGGGTGATGTCAGCAAAAGTATCAGCGCGGGTTTCAGATGTAAATGGCAAAGCAACAATTTAGTTAAAGATTGAAAGATGAGGAGCTCCATACATAGATATCAAACAAGCACAGATAAAATTTCAGATGAAGGCTCTATTATCTTAGTGGAGGGAAGACCTTGAATACTGAGAGATTCGACATTTTAAATAATGTTAGTGCTTTTTGTTAAGCTGAAAAACAAAAATCTTGAACTTCCCAGCAAGACAGACTAGAAGCTGTCTTCCTGTGACATGGGAAAGATAAAGTGTTGAAGAGGGAATCAAGGAAGAGCTTTGGAACCCCACACAAGGAGTGTAAGGACAGCTGAAGATTACAGAGAAACAGGGAGAGACAGTCAAGTGGAACAGGTTGGGGTGGGGACAAAAACCTCACCCTAGAGGCAAGCCAGACAACCCCCCCTCAGGACAAGCCCACAACCCTCACAAGCCTCCACAGCAGCTGCAGGTCTTGCTGAGACACGGATTTCTCCAAAGGAACCAGAGGGACAGGTCAACAGCGGAGAGTTCCTCAGCTCAGAGTAACTATGGCACCGAGCCATCTGAAACGAGAATCTACTGTTCAGACCTGAGCTATATCCTTGGCACTTGGGAACAGGGAAAAACCACAAGAGCATGAAGTTAACCTGCCACAGCCCCAAGGTGAGAATTAGCCCTAGGAGACAGCTGAGGAGAACTGGAGGACCTGACCCAGAGAAGCCAAACAGTGCAGGCAGCGGGAACCTGGCGCACACCCTGAAGTGTGTAGGCAAAGAGCACTGTCCTCACTGCCTGACAGGAAGTCTCATCATTGAAGATGAGACCCTTGAACTTGATATCCTTAGGTCTAAGGTCAGCAGGGAGATCAACTTGCTTCCTATCTGAGGCAGGTTCACTATTACAGTGACAACTCTGGAGGGGCTGTGGATGAATGCCACCTACAACTCCCATGAGGCAATTAATGCTTGATAGGTTTTTAAAGCATGAAGACCTATCGACCAGAACACATTTCTCTGCAGTGTTCTGTTCCTCCCTTCCCAATGCATATGAGAGACACAGACACCACCACCACCAACCCCCACCCCAAAAATGGTGTCTCAAAACGGGAGACTCTGCCTACCCACAGATCACAAAGGTAAATGGCCAACCAAGGCCCCAGCACACACAAAAAAAAGGGAAACTAGATAACATCTCTGGTGGACACTGAACACTTTTTCCAATACAGGCTTAGCACCAACCATCATTCATCTTGTCTTAGCCACTTATGTTTTCACTGTTTTAAATTTCCACTGTACCTTTAGTGAAGTTTCACTTTCTTACAAATATTTTTTTCTGGAAAGCTTCTTTTTTTTTTTTTGGTTTTTCGAGATAGGGTTTCTCTGTGTTCTGGCACTTGCTCTGGAGACCAGGCTGGCCTTGAACTCACAGAGATCCGCCTCTCTCTGCCTCCCAAGTGCTGGGGTTAAAGGCGTGCACCAACGCCCGGCTTCTGGAAAGCTTTTATTTTCTTACCTTCATACACTTAGCCAGTTTTGGGTTATAATTTTTTATTATTAGAAAATCTGTTTCATTTTAAACTTTTCTTCTGTTTGTTTGGTCTTTTCACAATTTTTTTATTTTTATTTTTGTTTTGTTGTTTGTTTGGAATAAGATCTTCATACATACCCTTGGCTGGCCTGGAACTTGTTATGTAGACCAGGCTAGCCTTGAACTCATATAGATCCGTCTGCCTCTCCTCTGCCTCTTGCCTCCTGAGTCCCGGGGTTAAAGGTATGGGCCACTGCACCTAGCCTTCATGATGTTCTTAACCTCTCCATGTGTTTTCACTCCAGAAAGCAAGGATGGCTCAGCATACACAAATCAATAAGTATAATATTGCACATCAACAGACCTAAGGGCAGAAATCACATGGTCATCTCAATAGACACTGAGGGAAAAAAAAAAAAAAGCTAGCATTCATTCATGACAGCCTCAACAAATGGTACTAAGAAAACTTAAACTGGATACCCCATATCAAAGAATGAAGCTAGATGCATAGTTCTCACAAATACCAATTCCAAAGGGCTTACACACCTTAGGGTAGGACTAAAACTTCAAGGGAGAGGCATATAAGAGATGTTCAGGAAAGGATTCCAGAAGCACAGGAAATAACCCCAAGAACTGACAAATGGAATTACATAAAATTTAAAAATATTTAGCAAAGTTTAAAAATAGAGTATGGGCTAGAGGTGGCTCAGTGATGAAGACCACTTGCTGCTCTTACAGAAGACCCCAGCACCTACTTGGTGACTCACAACTGTCTGTAATCCAGTTCCAGGGGATCTTCTGGCATCTGTAAGCACCAGGCACACATGTACCATCATCTAGTCAATAGATGGGTTAATGAACCAAATAGACAGCTCTCAAGGGCAGAGAAATGAATGAGAAGCAGCATGGTAGAGCATAGGTGATTGGGAAGAAAGGGTGACAAGACGCTGGGGTGGAGAGGGAGGTGTAAGTGGAGATAGAGTAGGGGGATCTGAGAGATTAGGGGTGAGGAGGGGGGTTAACCGAAATGAAAGGTGTATAGAGAAAGCTATACAGAAACTAATTTTAAATATAAAGAAGTTTGGGGCCAGGTGTGTCACACACACCTTTAACACTTGTGCTTGGCATGCAGAGACTAGCCCAATGGTTTGAAGGCCAGCTAATGCTAAATTGTGAAACCCTATCTAACGAAACAAACAACAACAACAACAATAAAAACAGAATTTAAAGAGAGCTACCCTGCTGTGTAAAGCCATGAGCTAATAAAACTTCCAAGGCCGGGTGTGGGCAACCTCCTTGGGAGTTTTGGGTCCAGGAGATCCCTAAGGCTCCCGAGGTAACACAGACTTCTCCCCTCTTCTTAGTCAACATCCAGACTCAGATGATAAGGCCTCATCAATGGGACACGACATACCATGCACTTTTGCTCACAAGATATTGAGAGGTCATGGTGGAACTTGATGGGACCAGCTCCCCATTTCAGGAGCCTTAACAGCCAAACATGTGCTTGCCTGACCTTGTCTTGGTCACTAGCAGGTCAGATGCCTGCCTCATGGCAAGGAACCAATCAGAAGTTAGCTGGTGGTGCTATGCTTTATGGCTCTGGATGTGCTTTATGGACAAGTGCACAGCAATGATGCACAGAGCATAGCAACCACCTTGGGAGGGCCTATGGGCCATAACAACCAGTTGACCAATCAACACAGGGCAAACCCTCCAAGCCTCGAGGCACACCAATCCTGAGCCTGTGCGTACCCCTAGACACTCCCCTTATGCTGCCCTATAAGATCTCTATGCAGTGGCTTCACAGCATCTTTCCTAGCCATCCACCATGGCAGATGGATGGGAGGCCTGAGCTAACATGGGGTTAGCTCGTTAAACAACTACAATAAAGCCTCGTGCTGTTTGCCTCAAGCTTTCGCCACCTCATGGTGATTGGGGTGGCTGAGGTCCTGGACCACGATCCTGGGGGCCTGAGCCTCCAGGGGTCTTTCAAACTGAACTGGAAGCTACATTTCATAGTTTGGGAAAGTGGTGTGCACACAGCTGGGGGAGAAATGTCATCAATGGTCTTACCCAGAAAATTACTATACTGACCTGCCAGACAAAATATGCCTACAGATGCAATAGTGGCAGGACTGTTACTGAGTTAATCAGCTGCTTTCTGGTTGGATTTTAACCCTTCTATAGGAAGGACTCTATACCTATTATAAAAAACCCAAGCCCGTGGCTGAGAAGGTCATGGGCCCTCAGGAGGACACTACAACTGTTGTTTCACTAAACGGACATGATGTCAAACCACCCTCCAAGTATTTATTTATTTACTTATTTATTGGGTTTCTTAAGACAGGGTTTCTCCGTGTAACAGCCCTAGCTGTCCTGGAACTCACCCAGCTATTCAGTGTTTATTTTTGTATCGCAGATTAGTGTTGCAATCGGCTTTGGCTGCAGAACTGCTGTTTACACTGGACAACAGCTGTCTTAGTGTTCTGTTGCTGTGCAGAGACACCATGACCACAGTGGCTCTTACAAAGGAAGATATGTAATTGGGGCTGGCTTATATTCAGAGGTTTAGTCCATTATTGTCATGGTGGGAAGCATGGTGGCATGCAGGCAGACTCGGTGCTGGAGAAGTAGCTGAGAGTTATACTTCTCATCCTGCAGCAAGAAGAGAAAGACACTAGGCCTGGTTTGAGCATTTGAAGCCCTAAAGCCTACACCCATGTCCTCCAATAAGGCCTCACCTACTCCAACAAAGCCATACCTCTTAATCCCTCTCAAGTAGTGCCACTCATTAATGACCAAGCATTCAAATCTGTAGGCTTATGGGAGCATTCCTATTCAACCCACCACAACAGTTAATGCAAAGACTCATAGCTGGCCGGAGTACTGAGAACAAGTGGCTCCTGAGTTCACAGACCTGAGTAAGGATGTCTATCTACATCACCCCTTGGAGCCTCAGGAGGCATTGCACAAGATTGATGAGAGGAAGCGCTGTCGAAATGCTGTTTTATGGGCATGATGTGGCTGTTCCACCCATGAACTTATAGCAGCAGTGGCATGCACAACACTGGGCCCATCAACTTACCACCCTGCCTGGGAGAGGGCTTGTAAGGCCTCACCCTCCCTGGGAAGCTGTAGGCAGTAAGAGTGCAGCAGGAGGGAAGTCACACAAGTACACTGCCCGTGGACAAACAAGTAATCTCCCATCTATGCTCCTGCAAACAGCTTTTCCTGGGCCGAGTTGTACCAGTCCCAAGCTACAGAGGCTATCTATTCCAGACTGATGTCTTTGGGGCTTCAGGTCCCGGGTCTAACCCTGAGTCAGGGAGTGCTGGACTGGGAAACTCTTAGCTACCCAGAGGCAAGTTAAGGATGAAACACAGTCACATCTTGTCATCTCAGGAGGGCTCTCAGTTCAATGCTGGAGTTTGGAGTCCGCAGTTTATTCAAGCATCCTCTTAAATAGCTTTCCCACAGTGGGGGTGACTGCAGAAGATATCTACTATCAAGTATAAAGCTGATATCAAAAAATTCTTTTAACCCTTGCCACACCTAAACAGTCCCTAGGCACATAAACAAGCCCTCCGGACAGGTGCCGGCCTAGGTCTGTTGTTATGCAAATTAGGAGACATTCTCCTCTGAGGCCAAGCCATCTGTCGGTAACCACCCTACATCTAAAAGACAATGTAAGAATTGAGCTCCTGGGATAGAGTTTGAGTCCTATATCTGAAATACCATAATGATATGTTTTGGGACCCAAAAGCAGCTATAATTAAATGTAATGGGTCACAAAAAGTAGGGAGGATGACAGATGAAATTAGGGAAATTTTGATCAAAGAACATTATAAATGTATATAATTGTGAAAGAATAAAAGAACGAGAACAATTTTATATATATATATAATATATATATATATATATATGTGTGTGTGTGTGTATATATATATATATGACCAATAAATATTTTAAAAGTATACAATATTCTCAACTATCAAGAAAATGCAAATTAAAAATGCTTTAAATCCCATTTCATCCCTATCAGAATTATATCATCAAGAACAACAATAAACTTCAATATATAGCTCAATGCTAGTGCAGAAGCTAAAACAAGAGGAATTTTGCAAGCTTGAGGCCAGTCTGGGCTACAGAGTGAGACCCCATCTTAAAAAATAGATAAATAAATAAATAAACAAACAAACATATCGCAGCTAGAGAGATGGCTCAGCAGGTAAAGGCACTTGCTGCCAAGTCTGACAACCTGAGTTCAAGTCCCAGGAATGCATGGTAAATTAAAAGACAGACCCCCCAAGTTGTCCTTGGACCTCCATTCCCTCACTACAGCATGTGCATGCCTACACACACAACCACCGCCACATAAATATAATCTAAATTAAAGAAACAATTATGGTATTTGTGAATAGATATCAATGAGGATATAGACCTGAATACACTGCCCAGCCCTCGTTACTTCTAATGGTTCAAATTTTAGATCTAAGAGGGCTGGGGTATGGCCCAGTGTGAGAGTGATTGCCTAGCATGGGCTAAGCCCCAGGTTACTCAGTACCAATTCATTCAAATATTTTGTCTTAGCTGGGTGTGGTGGTGCATGCCTGTAATCTCAACACTTAGGACATGGGAACAGGAAGAGCTCATAGTAGCCTCAGTTGTGAGGCCAGCCTGTGAGAACCTATCTCCGAAAATCAAAAAGGAATAAGCTTTAAAGGCTGGGGCAGTAGTGGCAGAGGACTTAAATAGCATGAGAGAGGCTGCAGGTTCAGCACTCAGTACCGGAAACAGAATATTCCTAAGTGGCCGTCATCCCCACACCCATATTTTTGTTCTATTATAAAATGAAGTTTACAATGGGGAGATAGAAATGGTGATGTAGCCTGCCTTGCTTTAGTAATATAGCTTTAAGGTCAGAAAAATGGAATCTGTCAGCCTTTTGAATTGAAATAAGAAACACATTATGACTAACATTCTGTAAATGAGGCACAGTGGGTGTGGATATTGGGCTGCCACAGCGAAAAAGTTCTGCAGATGGAAATCATGATATTCAAAACAAGGGGATATCGGTGAGTTCAAGAGTTCTTAGTCTGACACTCGGGGGTGGGCCTAGGCCCTATCCCAAAGAATACAAAAGACTCTGATGACACTCTATGGAAGGCCTCACCATCCAGGGGGAGCAGAAAAGATATGTGACAGATAAGGTTTTAGTTGGGGGGGGGAGGGGAGGACGGGTGGGAGAAGGGAAATGGGATTGTCATGTAAAACAATCCTGTTTCTAAATTAAATTTAAAAAGTTGGAAAAAAAAAAGAGTTCTTGGTCCAAATGTTAGCCGTGACCTTAAACAAGTTATGATACCTTTCCAAATATTTTACTTTGCAAAATAGAGGTAATTAGGTAAATGTCCTGGTTAGTTTTTTGTCTAAACTTGATACAAGCCAAAGTTATCTGAAAAGAGAAATCTCAATTGAGAAAATACCTCATTAGGTTGCCTGTAGGCAAATCTGTAGGGCATTTTCTTGATTAAAAATTGATGAGGGATGCTCAACTCACTAGGGGTAGTGCAATTCCTGGGTAGGTGGTCCTTGGTGGCATAAAAAAGCAAACTGAAGAAGCCACTGAAAGCAAGCCAGTAAGGAGAGTTTTCTTTCTTTCTTTCTTTCTTTCTTTCTTTCTTTCTTTCTTTCTTTGATTTTATTTATTTATTATGTATACAACATTCTGCTTCTATGTATATCAGCACACCAGAAGAGGGCACCAGATCTCATAACGGATGGTTGTGAGCCACCATGTGGTTGCTGGGAATTGAACTCAGGACCTCTGGAAGAGCAGCCACTGCTCTTAACCTCTGAGCCATGTCTCCAGCCTGGAGAGTTCTTTTATGGTCTCTGCTTCAGTTCCTGCCTTGGCTTCCCTCAAAATTGGACTACGATCAGAATGTGTAAGCCAAATAAACCCTTTCCTGCCCAACTTGCTATTGGTCATGGTGTTTATTGCAGCAATAGAAAGTAAACTAAGACAGCATACCTCAAAATACTGAAGAGATAATGAGATTGTATAAGATCCATGCACACCCTCTCTAATCAATAAATGCCAGCTATTGTTATCAACTGGTCACAGGTCTTCCATATGGCTGTCTGATGGGAACAGAACTGGTTTGCCTCCTACAGATTCTTACCCTTAAAATCCATGGGACTCTTTTTAGGACACAGTTGGGACCAACAGATGGCTTCCTCCAACATAGCTCAGCATCACTAGGTGGGCATTTGTTTAGTCCCTGGAAAATTGCTTTAATGGGCTTCATGGAAGTCCAGATCTTGGCATTCTCACCATGACCTCTTCTCTCAAAAAGGGCAAACCCAACTCTCAGCTTGTTTGCCTAGAGATAAAAATAAAAAAATCACTTCCCCAACTGTAATATTAATTAGTATCAGCTAAGTGTTTTAGAAATGTGAAAATATGGTTACATTTTTTAAAGGGTGAAACATAAATGTTAAAATTGTTGGGATTTATCACACAGCAGAGGGAATGTAAGTATTTTTTTTCCTGCAGGAAAACATCACATGGTGGTGGTAATAACATTTAGCTCTCAGAGGCCCGGGGCTCACAGGTAGCAGAGCTTAGAGGGGTCTCAGAAGACCAGGTGACTCTTGAAAGTTGGGCTAGGAAAGCACAAAGAACTAGGCATGTTGTCAGGCTGCATTCTTTGAGCTCTCTCCAGTAGAAGTGAACTTGCTTCTAGTTCCCAAACACTCATTGTTGAGTGGTTCTAGTTTTAATACGGAACTAATTGCACTCAGATTTTTCTCTTTGTCACAGAGTCTTTCTGTTGTATCTAAAACTGCTCTTTTCACTTGTGGGAGTGAGGGTCCCTGAGTCACAGAATCAATGTAACAGTTCTGTGTAAGAGCTGGCTCCTTAATGGAGCAGCTAAAATCAAGATTTGCCTAAGGACTGTTTGATTCTTTTCTTTTTTTCTCAAAGTAGAAATATTTGACCAATAAAATTCACATAGGAATTCCTGACAGAGAGAAAGAAATCATGGCTCTCATTGAGATAAATGCTCGTCATGAACAAGGGTTACTAGTTTGCTGTTCTCTTTTGACGAATGATACACTTTATTTTTTATCAGGACTCTGAAGATCTCCTGTGGAATAGATGGATGTTATCTCCGTGGTTGGAAGGAAATTGGGGCATTTGGGTGTGGTGACTGACTTTTCCTGAGTTTGTAATGGAAGTTAATGAAAGAGCCAAAATTAGAATTCTCAAGTTCCTGCCCACTCTCTTTGCTCCAATAAACCCACTTCATTCCAGGCAGCCTCACTTCACCATTTCCCGTTTGGTCTCTGAGGGATTAAGCCTCTCCATATTGTTTTTTTGTTTTGTTTTTTGTTTTCTTTTGTCTGACTTTCCAAAGACAGGAATATTTATCAAAGTCCTCTTTCCAAAAGCTCTGCCAGGCACCAGCCATTCAGGGATTTTACATAAAGAACAGTTCACACGAAGCGTTGGTGGATTAGTCTGAGTGAGAGAGACACTTGCCTCTACAAAAGGACTTCTGCGGACAAGAAAAAGGCTATAAAGCAGACCTGAATGACCAGGATGGGCTCACCCAGAAGGCAAAAACAGAATCTCAGGAAGGCCTGTGTGCTGGTTTGAATGAGAATGGCTTCCATAGGCTTGTATGTTTGTATATTTGGTTCCCAGTTGGTGGAACTGTTTGGGAGAGATTAGGGTTGGCCTTGTTGGAGGTGGTATGTCACTTGGTAGAGTGTAGGGTGGGATAGGCTTTGAGGTTTCAAAATACCATTTCCGATGTTCGTTTTTCTGTTGTACTGTTCCTGCTACCACATCTTTGCTCCACCATAAGGGACTCTAACCCTTTGAAACTATAAGCCCTAACTAAATGCTTTCTTTTTATAACTTGCTTTGGTTATGGTGTCTTATCATACCAACAGGAAAGTTAACACAGACAGTCTGTAAAAGGAAGTATTAAGGAAAAAGAAATATAGTCATTGATGTTGTACAGTATTGAGAACAGAGCTGGAGACCAAAGGCTCAAGCTGCAGGCAAAAGATAGAAAGAGCTTTTTGATGCTTGCTGGTGCTGATCAGAAACGGATAGCTGTGATAGGGGTATGATAGTGATAACGATGTGGTGGTGGTGTGATGGTGATGACGTAATAGTGATGATGGTGACGGTGGCCATGATGGTGATGGTGATTGATAAGTGTTTCTGAATCCCCAGTGTTAGGTTTCTCTGCCAATTCAATAAGCCTTGAAGGGACCAGCTTCCCTTTTAGCAGACATAATGGCCGAACACGTGCTTCTATGACCTTGTCCTAGACACTAGAAAATCAATTGCCTGCCTCGTGATAAGGAACCAATCAGAAGTTAGCTGGTGGCGCTATGCTTTACGACCCTGGGTGTGCTTTACGGACAAGCCCACAGCAATGACACACAAAGCCATAGCAACCACCCTGGGAGGGCCTATGGGCCATAACAACCATTTGGCCAATCAACACAGGGCAAGCCCTCCAAGTCTGGAGGCACACCAATCGTGAGCCTGTGCATACCCCTAGACACTCCCCTTACACTGTCCTATAAGATCTCTTGGAAGGCCCTAGGAGCTGTCTTTTGCGAGCCATCCGCCATGGCGGATGGGTGAAAGACCTGAGGATGACCGAGGTCGTGGCCTTGGACCCCGGATACTTTAGTTTTCCAGGTCTAACAGTAGTTACAAAGGTCTGAGGATGGAAAGGTCTAACATGGTGGATAAATGCAAGTTATGAAGGTCTGAGAATGGAAGGTATGAAGGTCTGAAAATGGAAGGTCTAAGGTGGTAATGTAAGGTGTATGAATTAAAGTTATGAAGGTCTAAGGATAAAAAAGCTTAAGTGACGATAAAGTGAGTTGAGACATTAAAAAATGAAATATGTTCCTGATTTCTCTTTCTCATGCTACTGTTCATAGTAAAGTTCTACAATACCACTATAAGATCATAACTACAAGGTCAAGATTAAGATGCTTTTCATTGTCCTAAAAAAATCTGTCAATTTAAAAATGTTAATGCTTTCAGCCAAGTTGCTTCTAACAAAATATGCTGCTAATATGTCTAATACTTATGTTTCCACAAACTCTAAGGATTCTTGTAAGTTCCAGGGAGCTGAATTGGATCCAAATAAACAGGTCAGATTCACTTCAGTTATCCAATCTTTCCCTGGTCCCAGGATTCCCTTTCCTCATGTTGGGACACCTCGAGAAACCCTCCCTCATCTTACAATCTTCCCCTCAAGTGACAGGACCTAAGAAAAAAATTTTTCTAAACTTAACCTTGTCCTCTGCTCTGCCTACATCTTGCGAGGTCTAAGAGGCTCCAGGAAGTTCCATACAACCTGGACTATGATGAAACAACCAGCTACCCCAGGACGTGGCAGCACCCCAACCGTCTCAGGTCCCCCAAAGATGGTCAACACCCCTCACGTCAGCAGGAAGCAGTCTTGTGAATTCGATGCCTTTGTTCCTTAATCTGCCATGTCTAACACCCCACCTTTTTAAAAATATTAAGTAAAGGTGGGATTGAAATGTTCAGGCATTATGCTGGCCTGCCCTGTTACCTGGTGGAATCCACTAAGGCAGAACCCTGGTCAGCCCAGGGTTCCATGGGAACTGAGTCTGCACGCAGGTGCAAAGGACCCTTTAAAAGACAGATCCCTGCCCATTTACGCTCTCTCTACTCTCTCTCTACTCTTCTCCTCTTCTCTGTTTGCTTCTGCTTCTCTTCTCTCTCTATGGCGACCGGCCATGGCGGTCAGCCATTTACCCTGTTTCTCTTCTCTCTCAGTCTCTTTACTCTGCCGGGCCTATAATAAAGTGCTTAATATGTCTAACATGTCTCATCTGCCTCTTCTTCTTCTTTATCTTTAAACAAAAATTTAACAGTACGTACTGCCGAATATAGGCTTAAGCTCTATCTAGTTATACAAATCAGAATTTGCTTTTGAATAATGAAAATTTAAAACAAGAGAATGACTGTGAGCAATAAGCATGAATCTAATAGATACTTGTGTTACTTGTGTCATTTTAGTCCTAGTAAAATGACTTTCAATTTGAAGAACAAAAGTAGATTATTTTGTTGTTGTTTTGGGACAGGCGCTTATGTACCCCAGGCTGGTTTCAAGTTCACTATGACGTTGAATTCATGGTGATCCTGTCTTTACCTCGAAAGTCTCAAATTAAAGGTATTTGCTACTATGCCTGCCTACTATGGCTTTAAAGATACATTTTTCTAGGCGGGGGCGGGGGTTGGGGGGGACTGGAGAGATGGCTCAAAGGTTAAGAGCACTGACTGCTCTTTCAATTCCCAGCAATCACATGGTGGCTCACAACCACCTGTAATGAGATTTGGTGCCCTTTTCTGGTACGCAAGCATGCATGCAGATAACGGTATACATAACAAATAAATAAAATCTTAAAAAAATACATTTTTCTGAGTCAGAGAGATTGTTTAGTGGGGAGGGGCACTGTTTCTCAAGCCTGAAGATCCGGGTTTGATCCCAGAACCCACACGGTAGAAGGGAGGAACAGCTTCTCATGTGAGCTGTGGCAGGAGTGAACGCTGTAACACAAAAATGAATGTTAAAAGCATTATTACATTTCTGAGATCTGTTCTGTAGCAGGCTGAAGCAGAAGGATAATTTTGAACTCTGGAGTCGGGACCAGTCTGGTCAGAGAGTGAGACCATGTTTTAAAATAAATAAGTACAGATAAATAATAAATAAATATGAAGAAACAATTTTCAAAAAGACAAAAGAAGAAGATTTTGCTTTTGAACCATATCCTTTTATCTTTGCCAACTTCCTAGGCTCTCACTCTGAACACAAGGCAGGAACAGTTCTTAGAGACTCCTCTAGTCCATTCCTTTTGCCCAAGATGGCACTACATTCAAATCAGAGAGGTATTACTCTCACCTTCATCACCACCATCACCATCATCTCACCAGCATCACATCATCAGGGTCCCATCAGCACCATCACCATGATCCCATCACCACCATCATTACCATCACCATCATTATCATCACACTACCTCCATTATCACCATCACATCACCATCACCAGTATTACCCCCTCCTCTCTCTCCAACCCCTGCCCCCTCTGAGAAAGCCCACCAAGTGGCAGCTCCTCCCCCAGAGATGCTCAAGACCTCACCTATAATGTTTTTAAGACCTGCCATATGATTTTTCTCCTGCTTTCTTTCCCTGAGAATCACCCAGGAATCGCTTTGCTCATTAAATCTGGTGTTTTGAATTTGGCTCCATTAGGCTGTTAGACCCCCGGAAAACTCAGGTATCCGGGGTCCCAGGCCACAACCACAGTCATCCCAATCACCAGGCGGATTTGAGAGCTTGATGCAAACTGCACAAGGCTTTATTGTAATTTAACGAGCTAACACCATGTTAGCTCCGGTCTTTCACCCACCTGCCCTGGCGGATGGCTCGCAAAAGACAGCTCGAACCCGCTGCATACCGATCTTGTAGGGCAGCGTAAGGGGAGTGTCTAGGAATATGCACAGGCTCACTATTGGTGTGCCTCCAGGCTTGGAGGAATTGCCCTGTATGGTTTGGTCAACTGGTTGTTATGGCCCATAGGCCCTCCCAGGGTGGTTGCTATGCTTTGCGTCATTGCTGTGTGCTTTACCACCCAGGGTCATAAAGCATAGTGCCACCAGCTAACTTCTGATTGGTTCCTTGTCACGAGGCAGGCATCTGACCTCTAAGTGACCAAGGCAAGGTTTTGGCAAGCAAGTGTTCGGCTGTTATGGCTGCCGAAAGGGGAGCTGGTCCCTTCACTACATTTTTAGACCTTCATAACTTTCAGGTCAGCCCACATGGCCAAGATGGCGGCAACCACAAGCTGCTTTTTTTGTCTGTTTACCCGCCTGCTGGCAGCAATCAAAAAGGTTTCCCATGGGTCAGGCAAGTGGAAAAACCAGCAAAAGCTCCTCTCTGGATGCCTGTTGGCCCGTGGGTGTTGCCAGGGACCTGGCCCCAAAGGGGATATAGCTGTCCCAAAACTGAAAAAGGACCCAGTGGTCCGAACTGAAAAAGCAAAAAAGCACCACTCCTAGAGCGGGATCCCAAGCCTAACCCTCGGGAAATTCAAGGGATGTCTTATCGGATTGTAGCGAACAGGCAAATGAGTGGGTTCCTAAGATGCTTAGTTGGAAAAGCAGCATCTTAGGCCGCTGCAGGCAGGAGGAAGTGCCAGGAAAAACCAAAATGGAAAGTGGGTTATGAGTTCAGATTTTAGGATCCCTGAAATTTCCCGTGCCCTTGGCGGGAGAGGTTACAGAGAAAGCCTATCCCTCCAGCAAGCTGCGAGAGAGCTTATGGAAAGAGCCTAAAATGAGTCTTAAATTAGAAATAAAGAAGAAAAGAGACGGATGGGATATAAGACTAAGAGACATATTAACCAGTTTATTTTAGGCTGGGTAGAGTAGAGGGAGTAAGAGAGAAGAGGAACAAAGTTAATGGTTGACCGCCATGCCCAGTTGCCATAGAGAAGCAGAGAGGAGACAGAGAGAAGGGCAGAAGCAGAGAGAAGAGTAGAGAGAGAGTAAACAGAGAAGTAGAGAGAGCAGAAAGAGCTTTAATGGGCAGGGATTAAAGGGGGTCCTTTGCACCTGTGTGCAGGCTTAGTTCCCATGGAACCCTGGGCTGACCAGGGTACTGCCTGTTCCGCCAGGTAACAGGGGCAGGCCAACATAACATCTGAACCTTTCACATACATGGGGGCATTTTCACTCAGTGGCTAAAGATGAATATTTGGTGTCTTCTTCAGTAACTATCTACCTTATTTTTTGAGACCAGCTCTCTCATTGAACTTGAAGCATACTGACTGGCTAGGTTACTGTCCAGTTGAGGGCAAGAGATCTGCCTGTTTCTTCATCCACAGAACTGGGATTGACAAGAGCTTTTTATGTAGGTACTAGAGATTCAAACCCCAAGTCCTCATGTTTTTGCTTTCAAGCCCTTTACTGAGTGGGCCATCTCCTTGGCCCCTTAGTCTGCATTTCTAATAGAGGATACTGCTGCTGGTTTTCAATGTGTCACTTTAGTGTAGCAACCTTTTTTTTTTTAGTTTGTTTTTGTTTCTTGTTTGTTTGTTTGTTTTTCGAGGCAGGGTTTCTCTGTAGAGCTTTGGAGTCTGTCCTGGAACTCACTCTGTAGACCAAGTGGGCCTCAAACAGAGATCTACCTGCTTCTGCCTCCCAAGTGCTGGGATTAAAGGTATGAGCCACCACTGCCCTGCTAGACCTATGCTTTTTTTTTTTTTTTTTGGTTTTTCGAGACAGGGTTTCTCTGTGTAGTTTTTGGAGCCTATTCTGGCACTCGCTCTACAAACCAGGCTGGCCTCGAACTCACAGAGATCTGCCTGCCTCTGCCTCCCGAGTGCTGGGATTAAAGGCTCATGCCACCAACGCCCGGCCTAGACCTATGCTTTTAAAAGGAGATATGTACATAGCAAGCTCCAGGCCAGCCTGACCTATGTGGTGAGATCCTATCTCAAAAAAAAAAAAAAAAAAAAAAAAGAGGAGCTGGAGAGATGGCTCAGTGGTTAAGAGCACTGAATGCTCTTCCAGAGGACCTGGGTTTAATTCCCAGCACCCACATGACAGCTTACAACTCCAGTTCCATGGCAAAATACAAATACCATAAAAAATAAAAATAAATTTTTAAAAAAATGAAAGAAGCCTAGTAAGATCCTATATCAAATCATGAAGAGAGGGCCACATATATAACTAAAGTATTTCTTATATAAAAAAATAGAAGAATTTCAGTATATTTTATTTAACACAGCATACCCAGGGACTGGTTAAGAGTACATACTTCTCTTTCAGAGGACCCAAGTTGGGTTTCTAGCACCCACATGGCAGTTTATAGCTGCCTATAACTCCAGTGCCAAGTGATCTGACAAATCTCCTTTGACCACCGCAAGCACTGAACACATTTGATGACATGCAGGCAAAACACACCGTGGTGGTTTGAATAGGTATTGCCCCCATAGACTCATGTGTTTGAATGCTTGGCCCATAGGGAGTGGCACTATTAGGAGATGTGGCTTTGTTGGAGTAGGCAAAACAGTCGTAAACCTAATATTAAAAGAAGTCTTTAAAAGCATACCTAAGATATTCTATAGTAATGTACACTTCTGGCTATCCCTCCTGCTTCACCTCTACTAAATTTGTGAAATCTGATATATATTAACAATTACAAAACCTCTCAGTTTGTACCATCTCCATGTGGTGGAGGCTAATGGCCTAATGTAGCCTTGCATTGAGTGTATATGGTAAGACAACCAAAGCAAAAAACTGAAAGAATATATGATGAGCAAGAAGGGTCTGAAGTCATGATGGGACAGAGGCAATGCTCTAGACCCTAAAGAGGGACACCTGTGTCCCTCCATGCTGAGAATGGAGATGGTGGAGGCAATCTGGGGCTCAATGATTTCCCAGGAGAGGACCTGCTACCTCTCTCACAGACAAATCTGTCTTTTGGGCTTTGTCTTGTGGCTTTCTGCAGGCTCAGTACAGACAGAAGTTAAGTGCTTTGTCTCCCACATCTGCCATATAAACAGAGCCATTGTCCTTTATTGATTTCTGTTGTTTTATTTCTTCTGGAATACCCATAAACTAAGGCTGGATTATGAACTTTGAGACCTGCCTCCATAAACACTGTAGGCAAATGGAGAACACTGACCCTTTCAAAACCCAAGCCCTTGAGGCCCAGGACCATGAGGAGTTTCATTATTTACCAGGCTTCTCTGTAGACCAGCCTAGATTGAAATTATTGTATTTCTAGATAGTTAAAATGTTTTTTATTATTAAAAGTAAATATGAAGCCTGGTACAGGGGTCTCTGCAATGGCCAGGGACACAGAAGGTAAAAAGGTAATTTAGATCAACACAACTAAGTAGCCAGGGTTGATTCAAACTTCTAGATAGCTACTGTTGGCTCAAACTTCAGTCTTGCCCTGAGTAGGGTATTTTAGGCATATTTAAGCACAGCACAATTTGATGAAAATTTTCTTGATGATAATTAGCTCAATCCCATGTGCACAATAAAACTTGAGACATAATTACACCAAAACTCTTTTGTAAAGTACATGTGATGTCTTCCATAAAGATGCTACACATTGACTCTATGTGACACATTCCAAAAAGGTAGGTTTTATAGATTGACAAGCTCACAGTAAGTGTCTGGAGGAGGATCCAGTGTGGTCTCAGCCACACATATAACACAAAGGTCACCAGGCTATTAACCACAACCACTGGGCAGGTAACAGGTTATGCATCTCTCTCTTTGAAGGGACAGCCCTATGTGTTTAACGCTCCTGGTTCCCCTAATGCTTATCTGTGAGCACAAGGACTTCTGTGCCTTTCACAGGCTGGGGAAATGACTCAGCAGTTAGGAGCACTGTTGCACAAACATGAGGTCCTGAGTTCAAATTCACAGCACTATGTAAAAAGCCATCACTGCAGGGGATGGAAACAGCAGAGTCCTTGGGATTTGCTGACCACAAACTTAATTCCTAGTTCAGTGAGAGACTCTGTTTCAAGAAAATAATTTTGTAATTATTCTACTTATGTGACTGGGTGTTTTGCTGGCATGTATGTGTGCACACCACATTTGTGTTGTGCCCTTGGAAGCCAAAATAGGGCATTGGATCCCCTGGAATTGAAGTTATAGACAGTATAAGCTATCATGTAGGTGCTGAGAATCTAGTCCTTGTCCTCTGCAAGAGCACAGAGTGCTCTCAACTGCTGAGCCAAAAATTATAAAAAAGAATAAGGCAGAGTGACAGATCAGGATACCTGATGCCCACTTCTGGCCTTTGTCCATGTATGAACATGCACACCTGGACACAAACTTTGGTATATAACACACACACACACACACACACACACACACACACACACACACGCAGAGAGAGAGACAGAGAGAGAGACAGAAAGAGAGAAATATATGTATGAACTCAAAACTCACAGCACGTAAGAATGTGATACAGGAGGATTACTATGAGTTTGAAGCCAGCCTCACCTCCATAGTCAGCCAGCTTAGGCCAGTGTGAGAGCTTGTTTCATAAAAGAAAGGAAAAGAAAAACTGTGTGTGTGTGTGTGTGTGTGTGTGTGTGTGTGTGTCTGTGTGTCTGTGTGTCTGTGTGTCTGTGTGTCTGTGTGGCTAGGTGCTAAACACCTGTAATCCCAGGATTCAGGAGTTTGAGGCCAGTCTGGACTACAAAATAACCTATTTCAAACAAACAAGAAGACATTGAATATTTATGCACAAAATATGTAAAGAGGAATAATGGGTCTCTTCCTTTTCTTTGATGCCATTGAGTCTCCTGCAGAGATGGGGTTTGAGCTGTTTGTCCCTCTGTCTACATTTGGCTATCTGGGTTTCGTTTACTCTTACGTATCTTTTCTTTCCTAAAAACTGGCATTTATTATTAGAAAAATGACAAGATCCAGAACCCCAGGGATTCTAATTAGAATGGGGGTTTTCAGCCTGGGCTCCATATGGAAAACACGAATGAGCATTAAGAATCACAATGCCTGGGTCTTCCTGAACTTTAGAGTGTGTTAGTGTGGGCTGTGTTTGGCCTATCATGAGATTTGAAAGCTTCTAAGAGGTTCGGGTCAGCAGCAAGGATGGAGAGAAGCTGAAGTGGACAAGCCAGGACTTGAAAAAGGCAAGTGTTTCATCAGAACCTCAAGATTTGCCTTTTCTGTGTGTCCTGGTCATTCTGCCCATTCTATACTTCAATTCCAGAGCAAAACCTCAAAGCTTACAAGGTTTGCTTGCAAAAGAAATTTTTATGTTTCCTTTTAGAATTTCTCATGATAACACCTTGCTGGGAATTAGTCACTCAGGGAAGGTTTGGGGAAAAACAAAAAGAAAAAACCTCCTGCTCCACCTCCAGGGACACTGGTATAATTATTTGGAGTACAACCCGCAGTCTTTGGTTTTAGCCTCCCCTGGTGAGTCAATGCATAGCAAGGAGGAAGATCCCGGCAGTGGCACTGGATTCATGAGCATATGCATCATGTGTGGATTGTGTTAAGATGCCCATTGTGAATGTGCAGGTCTGGGCAGACCCAGGTTCTGCATCCTGCTGGGAACAACAGTTGGGTAGCAAGTGTGTGTGTGTGAATGGTTAGCCTTGGGAAGCATTGCCCTGGCATTCTGCTTCTGCAATGCTCTAGCCCTGTGGCTTTCCAGGAGCCACTTCAGCTCTCTGAACCTTTCCCTCATCCATAAAATAGTAAGAATAATGACACCTGCCTTTAGGCACAGTAAATAGCATCTGCAGCTGTGAGCAGCTTGGGTAGCTGAGCTGGAGACTGAGTCTCTTGAAGTCATTTCCCATTGATGCCAGATCATTTCCAAGAAGTCTGTCTGGCCTTCTAGCTGATCCGTTGCTGTAACCTGGAGTTCAGGGCGTTTCAATAAGTATTCCGGGCCCAGCATCCCGATGGCTCTGCGGCTGTCAGGCTCTTTGCTTAGCAAAGCAGAATTGGAGGTTATCCGTGACCTGTGCTGTCTTTTCACTTCTCATCCTCATTACCTCTGATCGCTATCCCACCCACTTTGCCTCTCCCCAGCGCTCTGGATTAATGGCTTCTATGTCGTCATAAATCACAGGGAGCACCTCGTGTTTCCGTGACTGCTTTGAAATAAAACTTCTCCTTTCTCATCATCTGCATAGCTTGCCCTCAAGTCTGAATCCCACAAGTTCTCAACCCCAACTTTTCAATGCACAGAACACACACTAAAAAAGCACCCCATCTTCGAACTATATGTTTATTCATACATATCCTTTATTTTTAGCCCAGATGTGACTACTGAAAGTCTGTACATCACATGACTATAAATGTCATTAAAAATCTTTTCAAATAAAAAATTTGCAGTGGTGGTGCACGACTTTAATCCCAGCACTTGGGAGGCAGAGGCAGAGGCAGAGGCAGAGGAATCTTGGGGTTTGAGGGTAGCCTGGTCTACAGAGTTAGCTGTAGGTTAGCCAGGGCTACACAGAGAAATCCTGCCCCCCGCTCCAAAAAAGGTGTTTGCCCTGTGGTACATAGCTTCAGTGAGTGCACCACATCAGAAATGGATGAGCACACACACATGTGTCTTCCCACAATGTCAGGATGTATGGAATGACTAGCTCCTAAGATATGGTGGTTTCAGTGGCAAGAACTTAGTAAATACTCCTGCTTTCACTGATACCCCTGGCCAAAGCCAAGGCAGGTTCTTAGGTGCTGATAGTAACTCTCAGAGCACACCTTACACACAACACAGCTAAGGCATCTGTGTATGCACACATGGAGATTGCAGAAAGGCTGCAGAGGTATAAAGAGGTCATGGCAGAGTGCAAGGAGTTCCAAGGAGGCCTGACTGAGAGGTGGAAGCTGAGCTGACAGGGCCTGAGAGTCTTTGCTCCAGTCAGATTACTTCCTGGGATGGAGGTCTGTGGCAGGTGGGGCTGTAGAGTCAGGCTGTTTCCGGATCACAGGTTTGAGCAGAGCTACAGAGCTGAGCCCAGCTGTGTAAGTGAGATAAAGGACCATAGAGACCGTAGAGGCAAAGGGAATGACCAGGTCTAGGAAAATGAACCGGTAGACTGATGAATGACAGGTCCAGACAGACATCATCAACAGTGGGAACCAAGTCAAGCTGAAACTCCTACAACAACAGTACTTTGCTGTCAGTCTCAAAATCAGAGATCTGCCTGCCTCTGCCTTCTAAGCGCTGGGATTAAAGGTGTGTGTCACCCTGGGTTTCCTGACACGATTTTAAGGTACAATGTGTTCCTGCAGAGCCACTTACTTGGTGAATGTATGTACAGGGTGGCACCCTTTCTACATTTAGAAGTAAGTCATCGATCAGTCTCTATGTGTGGTGTCAGACGGATCACTTCATTTTCATGTCCTCCAAGGTGCAAAAACATCTTCCATCTTCAGGAGTCAGGGGTTGTTAGTATGCAGATAAGATGGCCCTATAGGTAAAGGCACAAGCTGCAGAAGCCTGCAGCCTGAGTTCAATCCCTGCATAAAGGTGGACAGAAATATCGACTCCATCAAGTCGTCTTCTGACCTCCACATGTACGCCATGTCACACTTGTACACACACACTTGTACACACACCTACCTAGCCACCCCCATACCATTAAAAGATTTATTTGTTTTTCTTTTAAGTTTTTTGTAAAATCTCTCAGGACAGGGTACAAGTATATATGTGCACTACTATACATACATGTAATTACTGTTTACACAATACGGAGTAGCTTGAGATTAGGCTTATTGCCTGATCTCAACATCTGTGATCCCAGCCCTTGGGAAGTAGAGACAGGAAGATTATAAATTCAAGTCTAATCTTGTCTCCCTAAAGACTTTGGACCAGCCTGGTCTACATGAGACCTGTCTTAAAAAAACAAAACAAAACAGTTTGCCTTGTATCCTGACAGTGCTCGACAGTCGTGTTTGGAAAGTTAACAGCTCCTGGGGGATATTTATCACCAGTGGTGGTATTTTTCAGTTCAATAGAGGTCTTCTGAGTTACTCTTAGTGTTTGTTTCTTCCCAGTGTCTCCATTCAAGTATCTAACTCTCAATTTCAAGTTCTTGTTGTCTTCTGAGGGATCAAATAAATTAAGAGAATTTTTGTTTCCCTGCAGAGATGTCCTTTTGGTAAGTAAAGTGGCTGAAAATGTGTTTTTGATTCAAATTAAAAAAGGAAAAAAATTATACAACCTTTTTTATGTCAGTGTCCTAAAAAAGGAGACTGTCAGGGATGAAGAGATGGCTCAGTGGTTAAGCCCAAGTATAGTGACTAGAATTCCATCCCAAAAGACCCCCATAAATACCAGGTGGGTGTGACAGCTAGTGTGGAATTCCAGCCTCAGAAGGCGGTGACAAGGGATTCCCAGAGCAAAGCTGTCATGGACATGAGCTCTAGATTTGATTGAGAGCTCCTAGGTTTGATTTGATTACTCCCTGCTAATGGATAAAGTGGAAGATGGTCAAAGGAAGAGTCCTGTTGTCAAAACACACACACACACACACACACACACACACACACACACACACACACACACACACACTCATACACACACAGACACCTCACACACACACATACTCACACACTCACAGACTCACACACACTCACACAACCTCACACACGTGAACACACACACACACACACACACACACACACACACACACAAATGGTTATAAAAGAAACTGATTTGGTGCACAAGACTTTGTCTACTGAGTTATGAAACACAATTCTGGTTGTACTGAAGAAGGAATTTGGAGGTGAAAATTTAGTCCCAGTCCCAGGGGCTGGAAACCTTGGAGGGGAAGGAAATCCACATACAGGAGCACCTTGGTATGCACACAATGACAAAGACCTTTCTCACAGCCTTCTCGGGTCCCCCTGGGAACGTTCCTGGTCACAGCACAATAGGACTCATTGTGTCCTAACCCAGGCAGGTTCCCTAGGGAGGACTAAGAACTGTGAGGTCAGAAACCTTATCTGCATATCTCTCTGAGGTCTGCAACACAATGGATGCTGATGAGGGGAGGCAGGGAGAAAGTGACAGGAAGGTAGAATGGGTGGGGAGAAAGAGGCCAGGTAGTATGGAAGGGGACTTAAAAAGGAAAAATGATGCCAGTGGTGCAGGCATTTGGACCTGTTGATGGAGGTGTAATTTTCGGCAGACTTTTCTGTGGCCTGATAGGAATTACACTGAGGAAAAGGCCCTCAAAATATTGAGGCAAGAGAGTAACAACTTACAAAATTAGCCTGTGAACAAAGCAAGTAGTCTAAGAGAAAGACAGACACCCCTCACCCCCCGACACACACACCCATGCAGACTGAGGGGGCCAGACACTAGCTGGAGCTCTAACAGTTACAGGAGCACAGGAAAGTATTGGGGACACACCTACAGGTCACTTTCTAATACTGAAATACACACCCATATGCTAATGAGATGTGAAATTTTATATAGAACTACATGTAACCCCTCTGGGGGAGCCTTTTGGACACCAGTGTCAGCTGGTGGCAGAACGTGCCTGTGTATCTGGGAAGCAGATGCTTTAGGATGGCCTCCAACTTGAGGCCAGCCTGGGTTACAAAAGGAATTTCCAAGCCAGCCAGAGCTTCACAGTGAGACCTTACCTCACAACAACAAGAGAGAGGGAGGGAAGGAGAGGGAGGGAGGGAGGGAAGAGGAAGGCTGAAGAATAGGTGTGGTAGCTCATAGCTGTAACTCCAGCTCAGCACAGATTACATAGTGAGACTCTCTCAAAAATAAACACACAAGCTATGGAGTCTGCTCAGAACTGTAAGGACTAGAGTTCGGGTCCCCACAATCCAGGTAGAAACCAGGTGACCAGGTGACCGTAGCAGCCCATCTGCAACTGCAGACCTCCTGGGGATTCCTGCCAGAGGCTGTCTAGCCAGACAAACAAGCTAACTCAGTTTAGCAAGAATCTCTGCTTAAGCAAATGTATGGTATGTGTGGAGAGCTTGTGGGACTGCTTAGGGGCAAAGTCACCTGCTACTCTGATGACCTGGGCTTGATCCCAGGGACCCAAATAATGGTCTTCTGGAGGCCTGAAACACAGCGGGGGGGCTGAGTAAGAGAGGGAGGGAGACAGGAACTGGAAGGTGAAAGGGAGTTGTTCTCTGACCTTCATTTACAACACCCCAACAAATAAATGTAACTTAAAAAATGAAGTAGAGAACAAGCAAGGAATTTACCCAACCTCAGCCTCTATCCACCATTCACACACACACACACACACACACTCACTCACACACACACACACACACACACACACACACACACACACACACACACAGAGTGATGGGGGAAAGGAAGGAAGGAAGTAGTGTTTTTAAGTTACATGAGAAGAAGGCCATCCAGATGGCTGGCTCACAGGGCGATGGAGCTTCCTTCCAGGTTGACAGCCTCACTTTTCTTTCCAGAATCCACATGGTCAAAGAAGAGAACCAATCAACTCTTCACGCACACAGTGGTGCATGTACACCCACCCGCATGTGCACGCACACACACACAAAATAAATAAAGGCCAAAACAAATGAAGAGAAAGGAAGCAGATACTGAGAGTGGGAAAGCTCAGTGGTTACACATTTAGCCTGCAAGAGCCTCTAGGTTCTATCACGTTCCTATTGCTGTGAAGAGACACCATGACCAAGGCACATTAGGGAAGAAAGCATTTAATTGGGGTCCTATTACTTTTTTAGAGGGTTAGTCTGAAATCATTATGGTGGGAAACATGGTAGCAAGCAGACAGGCAGGCATGGTGCTGGAACAGTAGAGGAGAGATTACATCTAATCCACAAAATGGAGACCAAGGAAGAGAGAGGAAGACTGGGTCTGTTGTGGGCTTTTGAAACCTCATGGCCTTCCACTAGGGACACATCTCCTCCATCAAGACCACAACTCCTAAATCTTCCCAGACAATTCCACTAACTAGGGCCAAGCATAAGAACTTTTGGGGGTCATTTCCATTCAAACTCCCACAAGACCAAAATCCTTCATGCCTTTTGCTCACTAACCCAACATGTATGTGTCTAGAGGCCATTAAGGCTCTATGTGGGCTGTGTCCCAGATTCTGGGGACCAAAACAATGTAGATCTGTGAGCTCCCTGCCTGGATGAGGCTCAAAATCCAGTGTCCAGTGGAGGAAAAAGGTTACAACTTTACAAAGCAGCAGGGCCACCTAATGACATGGCACCTCACTGTAGGGAGGATGGTAATAGTTGAATGGGGGTAAACTTCTCTGGGGTTGGAATTTGAAACAGTAAAAATGCAGCAGCCAAGAGTTGGGGAAGATACCTCCAGCTAAAACATTGTGCTCAAGAGAGTAGTATTTGGTTCTGCAGAGAAATACTAAGCAGTGTCTGGAGATAGTTTTGGTTGACACATGCTGAGTGGGGCTTGCCATTCACATGCAGTAAGGACCCAAGTTTGGATTCCCAGAACCCATATAAAAAGCAAGACATGGAAGCAAGCATCTGTAACCCTAGCACTGGGTTGGGGTGTAGAGAAGGTAGAAATGGAAAGATCCCTGGGCTTGCTGCCAGTCAGCCTTGCCGGCTGGTGAACATCCAATTCAGTTTCTCTCAAAAAAATAAATAAATAAATAAATAAAGAAGCAGAGAGACGTGTAGTGGGTAAGAGTGTTTGCTGTGCAAGCATGAGGACCAAAGTATAACCCCAGCCCAGACACAAACACACACGTACACTCATATATACTAATTCTTTTAAAAGTGGGTAGTGTAGAAATGGCTCAGCTGGTAAGAGCACTGGCTGCTGCTCTTGCAGAGAACCTACGTTCAGTTCCCAGCACCCACATGGTAGTACACAACCATCTATGACTCCAGGTCCAGGGCATATGACACATGGTATAGGTGAACACTCATATATACAATAAATATAAGTAAATATTTAAAAATACAAGGTGAAGAGATTGAGGAAGAACCTAATAGCAATCCCCAACCACTCTATGGGCATGTACACACAATACATGCATGTACACACAGGCACACTCCATAAACACAAGAGAATTATTTGACCCAAATGTTAACTGTGCCTAGAGCAAGAAACCCTGAGCCAGCAAGATGGACAACTGCTGAGACCTTGAAGTGGGAATTAAGGAAGTCTGTGGGCAGCTGGCATCAGGATCTCTGCAAGCAGTGAAAGGAAGATGGAGAGTCCAGGCTGGAACCTTCTAGGGCTTCCCTGGTGGATGCAATGAGTACATCTCATCTGCGAGTCTTTAGAGCAATTGACCTGGACCATGGTTTCAGCATTTTAGGATTTTAGGTGGATAAGATATTTCTTTTAATAACTTTAAAATTAATAAGTCATTGTATCCAAACAGCTATTCCCAGATCTCTGCTATTCCAATAACGCAGGGAAAATGATTTTGGTACAATTTTCTTCTGAGGAGTTTGAAGAAAAGAACTCCTAAGCAATCAGGCCGCTCGTTCTGAGAATCAACAAAATTGCTGCAACAAAGAGGATCCCAGAAAATGAATCTTGTTTAACCTTGCTTAATCCAATTCTCCGGTCTTCTGTCACACATCTGTACGGCTCTTTCACCCACCTCACTTGCTAATGTGGAAAGAAAGACACCTTCATTACCAAGGACTCAGACGTGATGGATGGTGAAGCAATGATTGATTTGCTGTCGGCAGAAGACTGAGCCACACACGTCAAACCCATAGCAGAGAGAAGCAAGATGAACAGGTGCGTGGCTCTTACTTAACATGGTCTGGGAGAATCATGAAGAAAGGTGTTTTTGGAGGCTTCTGATGCTCATGCAAATGCACAGTCAATAAACGTATTCACAAGCATCAGTTATCACTCACTCTGTCATGCATGCTGTAATACCCCCTGAGCTACTGCTATTGCATGCAGGAAAATGTGCATGCTGCCTGCCACAAGCTAAAAAGGAAACTAAGGAAAACGGAAATAAGGAGAAATTGTTGGTTCTGAATTTAGAGATGCTAGAAAGGAGTCACACAGTCAATGGACATAGAACATAATCCAGGATCAAAGAAATGCCAGGCTGAGGCTGGAGTCATTGGGGTTCCAAACATGCCTGCAAGCAGCTTTTATCTTTGGAGATGGTCACTCTCTTAATTCAAGTGGATTGGATCAGGCTGTTTTAGTGATGAGGGTTTTCTTGTGGGTGTTTTTGTTTGTTGTTCTTGTTTAGAAAGTTTTGGATTTTAAATTTCATGTGCGCGTGTGTGTGCATGTGCTCGTGTACACATCATAGTGCTCCTGTGGGGGTCAGAGGACAATCTGACAGCCAGCACCCATTGAGTCACATCCCGGCCCATTGTCTTACATCTCTAGGATAGATTATGATGCTAAACAACTTTTTGTGTGCTTATTTGTCATTCATATGTACTCTTCATTTGTGTTTTTTTTGTTCTTTTTAATCCTACTGCTAAATCTTAAGTATTTGTTTGCTTCTTTATAAATGGACAGTGCTGGGGAGGGTCTCACACAGGCAGGCAAGCACACTGCCACATTGTCTGCCCTGAGTCTTGGTAATTAAAAATGAAAAAAAATCTACATACAAATTCTTTGTTGAATATCTAGTTTTCAGCCGGGCGTTGGTGGCACACGCCTTTAATCCCAGCACTTGAAAGGCAGAGGCAGGCAGATCTCTGAGAGTTCCAGGCCAGCCTGGTCTCCAGAGCGAGTGCCAGGATAGGCTCCAAAGCTACACAGAGAAACCCTGCCTCGGAAAAAAAAAAAAGAATATCTAGTTTTCACATTTTTCATTTAAATCCATTACCTGGGGTGAGCAAGATGGCTCAGCAGACACTGACTGGCACTTTTCACCAAGTATGATAAACTGAGAGTTCCGTCTCTAGAGCCACATGATGGAAAACAGGACCAATTCCTGAAAGATTTCTGTTGTATACATATAAATAAATAATAAAAATTAAAACTGGGCATGGTGGTGTATATGCAGACTTTTCTTTCCCTCCACCAGTTCCCAAATAACCAGCATGGAGACTCAATATTAATTATAAATGCTCAGCTGATAACTCAGGCTTATTACGATCAAGCTCTTACAAATTAAATTAACCCATATTTCTTTTTTAAAGATTTTTTATTTATTATATATACAACATTCTGCTTCCATGTATATCTGCATACCAGAAGAGGGCACCAGATCTCATAACGGATAGTTGTGAGCCACCATGTGGTTGCTGGGAATTGAACTCAGGACCTCTGGAAGAGCAGTCAGTGCCCTTAACCTCTGAGCCATCTCTCCAACACCCCCCCCCCATATTTCTTATCTAAGTTCTACTACATGGCTCATAGCTTGTTATCTCATTTTGTACATGTCCTCCATCTGTCCTTCTTCTTGGTGTCCTTAGTCTGATTTTCCCACCTAACATTATTCTGCCTAGCTATTGGTAACTCAGCTTCTTTATTAAACCAATCACAGTGTAACTTACACAGCATACAGAAAAGGATTATTGCACAGCATTTCCCCTTTTTGTCTAAATAAAAAAGGAACATAGTAAAATTATATTCAACAAAAGAGTTGTCAAGTAAGTATTACAGTTACAATAAAATTACAGTTACAGTAAAAATAACTTTAAATTTGTATCAATAAACCAAAATCCATATTAATGTAAACTATTTTCAGATTAATAGCTTTTTTTGGATTAAAGTAGATTCAACAATCTATCCTTTTATCCTATCATTTCTATATCCCACCTTTTCCTTTTCAGAACAAGATTCCTGAATCTAATCTCCTATACTCTGATGGGGGATGTCCTTCTGTATATGTGTTTCTCTTATTGGTTGATGAATAAAACACTGTTTGGCCAGTAGGCAGGCAGGAAGGCTAGGCAGGGTGACCAGAATGGGAGAAGACTGGGTAGGAAGGAAAGAAATAGAGCCACAAGGGGATGCCATGTAGAGACCGGAAAGATAGGATGTGCCGGGAGTTCTCTGAGAAGATAAGGCCATGTAAAACTACATAGATTAGTAATTATGGGTTAATAATTAAGAGAGAGCTAGCCAGTAAGAAGCCCTACCCATCGGCCAGCAGTTTTATAATTAATATAGTATCCATGTGTTTATTTGGGGCAAAGTGTTTGTGGGACCCGGCTGGAAAAAAACTCCAGCAACATAATTCATGTTTTTTCCTGACCATTACCAATAAAAACTTGTAACCAACCCCCCTTAAATACTAGCAAACATCCATAACCAATATTTTGGGATTGTGGGCATCATTCTCTAGCGTACTTCCTGTTGTT
This sequence comes from Cricetulus griseus, assembly GCF_003668045.3. Classification (NCBI taxonomy): domain Eukaryota; kingdom Metazoa; phylum Chordata; class Mammalia; order Rodentia; family Cricetidae; genus Cricetulus; species Cricetulus griseus. The sequence continues at coordinate 169,598,480 of NW_023276807.1, forward strand.
TGGAGGTGCTGGTATCTTTGGGGGAGCCTTGAGGAAATTGGGATAATAATGAAATCCCAGTTAGAGTAGTCATCCAGGTTGCACCATCTCAGCTGGCAGTCTTGAAGCTGTTTTGGATACACAGAGGCATTGTCAAATGCTGAATCATCTGGGCCACCTATTTTTATTGGTGTTTGGTTTCCTTATTCTGAAAACACAGAAACTTTTAAAGGTAACATACATGACAAGTATGGATTATGTGGTGTGCACAAGTCAGTTAATGGAGCCAGGTGGTGATGGCACACACCTTTAATCCCAGCACTCAGGATGTAGAGGCAGGCAGATCTCTGTGAATTCAAGACCGGCCTAGTCTACAAGACTTAGTTCCAGGACTGCCTTCAAAGCTACAGCGAAACCCTGTCTCAAAAAAAAAAAAACAAACCAAAACAAACAGACAACAACAACAACAACAAAACAAGTCAGTTAGTGATTTTTTTGTTTTGTTTTGTTTTATGTTTGAACAGGTAAAACATACATTACATGTCTTGCAGTTCTTCTAGTTTTATTTTTATGTCTATAGCAGGATTTCAGGGGGTCTTCCCTGATGAAACATGATTTTCTTTAACCCAGAATGAATCCACAACTTCTCATTTCCTGTCGAAATAAAAGAATAACCTCCCCTCCAAAGCAACACACATTTTGACTTAAATTTTGAGGTCAAGCTATTCTTTAAAATATATAGGTTGGTTTAATCTGGCAGCTTTTGTAATCCAGTGTCTCTTAGCAGCCAAAAAATTCAAAGACAGTACTATAACATACAGGATCCAGACTTTCTGTGTATTTCCCATCACTAGGTACTCTCTTTTTAAAGACTTTATTTTATTATTTAAAGCTATGTATTTCAATGTATTTTTTATGATTGCTGTACCAATTTTCTTTACTCTTCGAAGCCTTTGTACATTTTTAAACACACTGTAACCTGTTTAGAAGTTTTTTCTATGTGAATCTGTCTTTACTGGCCATCTGTAATCTTTTGTCTGCTTGAGCAAAGCCTCAGGCCCACCATGAAGCAAGCTGGTGGAGCTCACAGTGGCAGCTCAAGGCCACAGGCAGCAGCTGGGAAATGCTTTTCAGTACCATGGCCCATGTGAGAAACTTTAGGAACCTACCATGTGGCTTAGCTCATGGCATGTTGGCAGTTGCCAGGAGATATGTCTTAGTACTGTGGCCAGCATGAGAGACACAAGACCAGGAAACTGCATTTGGCACCATTTTTTGTGTGTTTAGAACCTTTTAAAGCTTTTTTTTAGGTCTTATGTGGATGTAGATGCCAGATGTTTGAGCACTATTTGTAGGCAGAAGTTTCTGTCCCACAAGCCTCTCCCAAGCAACCATACAGAGGCTCAATATTAATTATAAATTCTTGGTCAACAGCTCAGGCTTATTACTAACTAGCTCTTACAACTTATATTAACCCCAATTTTTTTTTCTTTATTTTTTTGTTTTACTTAATTTCTATCACATGGCTCATGGCTCCTTACCTCATTTTGTACACATCTTGATCCTCTGTGTCTGTATGGTGACTCCCCTGATACCGCCCTTCTTCCCTGAGTCCTTAGTCCGGTTTTCCAGCCTAATCTTATCCTCTCTAGCTATTGGCCAGTTAGCTTCTTTATTAAACCAACCACAGCATAATTTACACAGTGTATAGAAAGATAATTCCACATTGGTGGTGCACACCTTTAATCCCAGTACTCAGGAGGCAGTGGCCAGTGGATTTCTGAGTTCAAGGCCACCCTGGTCTACTGGGTGAGTTTTTTTTTTTTTTTTTTTTTTTTTTTTTTTTTTTTTTTTTTCCAAGACAGGGTTTTTCTGTGTAACTTTGGAACCTATCCTGGCACTCTCTCTGGAGACCAGGCTGGCCTCAAACTCACAGAGATCTGCCTGCCTCTGCCTCCCAAGTGCTGGGATTAAAGGCATGCGCCACCAATGCCCGGCTTACTGGGTGAGTTTTAGGATAGCCAGGGCTACACAGGGAAACTCTGCCTCAAAAAAAGAAAACAAAATAATAATATTAATAATAATAATGATAATAATAATAATAAATCCACAGTCCACCTTTTAATTCCCTTGGTTGTATCTGTCTCATAGTAAAACCTTTTAGATTAAGTCCTACTTAACTTTTTTTTTTTCTATTGTGAATTTTGTTTTTGATATCTTGTTGGGAAACATTTTGCCAATAGAAGTACACTTTTCTCCATAAGGGTTAAATGTGTTCTACAGTGCTTTGTGTTACATTACATTTAGTTTAGATTTATGGTACTTTTGAGTTAATTTAGGGTAAGATCTTAGGTTGTAGGTTGTAGGATTATCATTATTATTTCAGACCTAGATTAGCCTGGAGTTCACCTTGAAGGCTAGGTTATCCTTAACTTATATCAATTCACCTGCTGTGGCTTTCTAAGTTCTGGGATTAGTATAAGTTGTCATGCCCTACATCACAGAAAATTGGTTCTTTTGCACATTGATGCTCAGTTTTTCTTTTGCTTTTGCTGAAAAAAAAAAGTACTATATTAAATTCCTTTGGGCCTTTGTAAAACTTATCAGGCCAATGGGTAGATTTTGAAATTTTCTGTTCTGTTACATTGTTCCATGTATCTACGCCTCCCTTGATTATGTACTGACTTGGTTAAGGTAGCTTCAAACCTATGACTGAGTAATGATGGCATCCAGTTTCCTTCAGCTTTCTCATAATCACTTGGCTAGCCTAGTCCCTTTACTTTACCATACAAACTTGGTATCAATTTGTCTGTTTCTATAGACATTTCTTCTGGGACATTGATTGAAATTGCATAAATCCATGCGTTTGCTGGGAATGGAGGTACTTTTGTAATGCATGTGTGTGTGCTTTTGGGTGTATGGGTGAATAAGTATGCATGTGTGTGTAGAGGCCCCAGGCCAATGTCAGCTGTCTTCTGAAATTTCCTTTCTACCATGTTTGTAGGGGTAGAGTCTCTCACTGAACCTGGAGCTTCCTGATTTGACTAACCTGGCTGGCCAGCAAGTCCCAGGGATACTCCAGCACTGGGATTACAAGTGTGTACCACCACACCTGGATTTTTACGTGAGTTCTGAAATTCAAACTTGGGACCTTATGGTTGTGTAGCAACCAGTTTACTATCACAGCCATCTCTCCACCCATGAGAACTGGCATCTGGACTGTAATCCATCTACTTCATGAGCATGGTAGTTACTATTTATTTAGTGTTTTATCTCTTTGTCAGTACTTTATAGTTTTCAGCATACTGACCCTGCAGATTAATCCATTTATATTAATCTACCTTCTGCCACGTGGCTTGTTACCTCTACTCAGTATCTTGTATCCCAATTCCTCTGTGTCTGGCTGGTGGATCTTGCCTCTCTTCTTTTCAGAGTTCTTATCTCTTCCCAGAAGTCCTGCCTATCCTCTTCTGCCTAGCTATTGACAGAGACATATCTTCACAGTGTACAAAAGATTATTTTACAGCACCCAAATGTGAGATTCATTAATGTATTAGGTGATTCCCAGTGCACTCACATTGACTATCAAGATTAGCCAAGATTAACTCCCCCCAACAAGGTTTCTCTGTGTAGCCCTGGCCAACCTGGCTCTGTAGACCAGGCTGGTCATGAACTCAGAGATTTGCCTGCCTCTGCCTCTGCAGTGCTGGGATTAAAGAGCAAAAGGATTAGAGATGCATGCTACCACATCAGGCACTACCTGGGCTCTGGGATCTCAACTTAAGTTGGCAGGCTTGCCAGAAGGCAGTGTGCCCACTGCACCATCTTCAGTATTTCAAGATTATCTGTTCAAAGGTGTCTATTTCCCAGAAGTGGCAAATAGATGGTACCCTTTAAAAATGAGCAAAAAGATGGTATCCTTCAAAAGTGAGCAAATAGATGGTAATCTTAAAAACTGAGCATCACCTAGATGCTCAAACTCTAATTCCCTTGCATCTGCCTCAGTCTTACTGGTCAGAAAGGAATTGTGTGACTATCTCTAATTGTAGATGGAAGTTTCTGTCCCACCCGGTCCCACAGCCATTTAGTCCCAAATAAGCACACAGAGGTTTATATGAATTATAAACTGTTTGGTTGATGGCTCGGGCTTCTTACTGGTTAGCTCTCTCTTATTTATTAACCCATAACTATTAATCTTTGTAACACCATGTGGTCTTGGCTTACCAGTGATGCCCGGTCCTCTTGCTCCCTTGGCAGCTACGTAGCATCTTCTCAAGACTCATTTTCTGTGTTCCTCTTCCCAGAATCCTCCTAGACTTGAAGCCCCACCTATACTTCCTGTTTGGCTACATGCTGCCTGTCCATTGGCTGAAACAGCTTTATTCATTAACCAATAAGAGAAACATAGATTCACACCATACAGAAGGACATCTCCCATCACATAGTTACAGAGAAGGATGGGAAACCATATATATGAAATGAGTAGGGCTAGGACTGGATCCAGTACTACTCCACAGTAAACCAGTATTCTTTCTCTCAGCAGGAAAAGGGGCATGAAGAGCCGTGTAGACTGTGAGCTCTGTCTGCCACAGTTTAATGAAAACCTATGACTACAGCAAGTGCTTAATGTTCTTTATCATTTGTTTTAAAATTGCATTTATTTACCTGTATGTGTGCATGCTTGTGTGTTCATGCCACTGCACATGTGTGGAGGTCATAGGACTTGTGGGAGTTGATTCTCCCCTCCAACCATGTGGGTCTCAATTATTGAACCCCATTTATCCTGGTAATTTTTCTTAAAATGACTTGATTTTCTAAAGTGAATTCTTAGTTTTTCTGACATCCACCTGTTGGATATACTGGAAGGAATGTGTTCCTAGGGTTTTTGAAATCCTATAATGAGTGCTGGCTGAGCAATGCGCCTCACAGTGTCACATAAGAATAAGAATTAGGTTGAGTTTGCCATAAGTTGACGAAGCAGTTATTCAACTTTCTGACTAAATTTTCCCTGTTCAAGACATTTTTCATGGGACTTCATCAAGGCAACGGAACTCTAAAATGTTTCTTCAAGTGACTGTTTTATTTCAAAATTGTCACGGCAGGAGCAGGAGTGGCTCTCCAGTGCCAGCACCTATGTTGGGTGACTCAAGCTACCTGTACCTCCAGCCACAAGAGATCAGTGCACTCTTCTGGCCTCCATAGGCACTGCCCCCAAGCACACATATACACGCATAAGGTTAAAAAAATCTTAAAACTGTTTCTCATGGTAAAAAAGCTTAAAAATCCAAGTTATCTCGAAGAGAAAATAAAACTGACTGGCAGTTTTGCTATCCTGAGAGGACTGCATACACATTTTATGGCAGTTCCTTCCTGTTTTTAATTTAAATTTATTTTTAGACAGTAACTATACTAACCTTTTTATTGTTACAATAGACATGAGACTAGACTGTGAGAAGTTGGAAAGGCATGCAATTCCAGAATGATGACAAAGTGATGGAGCTGTCTACTATAGGTTAAAATTGGCTTTCCCTGTAGGGGGCTCGAGGACTGCAGACAAAATGATTATCGGTGATGAGATTACTGTTAGCATCTGCCACCTAATTTATGCATCATTGAGGAAGTTTAAAAAACAAGCAAAGGGAACCCTGGGTCCTGATTATTGCTTACCCATCAGCTATAGGTGAGAAGCCATCAGCATTGTCTTAAATCTCTCCCAACACGTAGGTTTACAAAAGCAAACCTAAAACCATCACTGTCAGACAACATGGAAGTTTGCACTTCAAAGGAGATCCTCATTTTATGATCTTTTAACACACTGTTTTTCCTGCTGGGTACTTTCCTTCAAGGGAAGATTATTAGTTGACTTCAGTTTTGATTTGTCAACTTCTCCACTTCCGACAATTCTGGATTATCACTCACCTTGGCTGCCACCTCTGAGGCACATGTTAGGATGCTGCCAACAGCTCAGATTACCCAAGGCTTGGGACCAGGCTCTAGTTTAATCAATTTTTTAAAGATCTATTTATTCCTATTTCATGTGTAAGGATGTTTTGCATGTTTGTGAGTCTATTCACTACCCAAATACAGTGCCCGTAGGGTCCAAAAGAGGGCATCAGATTCCCCCGAAATGACTTAGAGACCATTGCTAGTCACCATGTGGGTAGTGGAAATCAAATCCAGGACCCTTGGAAGAACAGTTCTCTTAACCTCAGAGCCATCTCTCCAGCCCCATTTCAAGTTTTTTTAACTTACTTTTTTTTAAATAATTTTTTTTTTTTAAAACAGGGTTTCTCTGTGGCTTTGGAGGCTGTCCTGGAACGAGCTCTTGTAGACCAGGCTGGTCTCGAATTCACAGAGATCCACCTGCCTCTGCCTCCCCAGTGCTGGGATTAAAGGCGTGCACCTCCAACGCCTGGCTGATACTGATTTTTTAAAAACACATTTTTGTCAATTTATAATTTGCTATTATAGTATGCGATTTTTAATGATTACTGTTTTAAGAGAATACTAGAAATTTAACTCCAGGGTCAAAAGACAAAAATTTTGAGGCGTCTGATAAATACCATTACGATTTAAATGTGATTTGTCCCCTCACACTGGTGCTGGGATTGACTCTCCACTGTGGGGTATGAGGAGGAGACATCAAGAAAGGTCCACAAGAAAGAACGCTCTGCTTTTGCCTTGCTCCGTGACATCTCACTGGCACCCTTACCTATTGCATTGCTCTCGACACTGCTGTTTCTGCTTCCACTATACTCTTTTGCCTATATTAGAACCCAGGTTTAACAGGATTCCAATACAATTTGAAAACCAGTGGGTTTCCAGGAACTCTTCTGGCCTTTACCATGAAGTTGGGACTTTAGAGACATCCACCCTCACAGACTGAGGGACTATCAGATTTTCAAGCTTTCTAGCTGCAGAAAGCATTGTCAGACTGCCCAGAGTATATCATGTACGGCATTTGTGATTGCTTGAATGACAGTGGTCCCCATAAACTTGTTTGTTTGAATACTTGATCCCCAGTTAGGAGAGCTGTTTGGAGCTTGTTGGAGGAAGTGTGTCACAGGACTGTCCCAGGGATGTTTTCGTGACTTGCTGCCAAGCCCTCAGCTACTGCTTGCTCCAGCCTCTTGCTGCTTGCTACCTCCACTCCACTCTGACTGACTCTAACCCTCTGAAATTGCAATTCCCAAAAAACATAAGTTGCCTTAGTCATGGCATCTTATCACAGTTGTGGAACTATGATACTTCACTCTCTCTCTGTCTCTCTCTCTGTCTCTCTCTGTCTCTCTCTTGTGCGTGTGTCTCTGTCTCTTTCCTCTCTCTCTCTGTCTTTGTCTCTCTGTCTTTTCTCTGTCTCTGTCTCCCCTCCCCCCCCCCGCCCCATCTCTCTCTGTAGGTTAAAGGACAACTTGTGGGAAGTGGGTCTCTTTCCACCATTTGGATCCCAGGCATTGAACTCAGGCTGTTAGGCTTGACTGCCATTACCTTTACCAGTCAAGACATTGCATAGGACCAAATCCTCTTTCAGTACATTCATTTCATTGTTCTGTTTCTCTAAAGAACCCTAAATAGCACAGCCACCCTATCTAACTTTTAATTTCTTCTGCACTAAGATAAGCATTGGGATGCATAGAATTGGATTTGTTGTTTCCCAATCATTCATTCATGGAGGTGGAAGCATGGGAAGAATACAGCCTGTCTAGTCTTTTGACACTGGGACTATAAAATCTAGTTTTAAAAAGGAAAAATAAACCACAAAGTGTTTTGAGTAAGTTTGTGATTTTCTGTTGGGTGGTATTCATAGGTACCGTGAAGTGCAAGTGTGCTGTGGGTTACGGGTTAAGCATGCCTGATGAAGGAAGATGGTCGATTGCTCTGTGTTAGTTCCCTATGACTGTATCACAAACTAGATGGTTGACAGCAACAGAAACACACTGTCTCAGAGCTATGCAAGCAGAGCCTAAAAGCAAGGTATGGGAAGAGCTTTGTTCCACCTTATACCAACAGGAGAATTCTTTGCCCAAAATCCCCTCTCTGATGGCTTTCACTGACCATGCTATTCGTACACCTGAATTCCTTCACACTGTTTTCCCTGTGTGCTTTTCTGTCTCTGTGTCCACATTTACTCCTTGTATAAGGATACCCTGTCATTTTGGCTAAGGGCCCACTGCAACTGTGTCCTGATTTTTGATCGATTTCCTCTGTAAAGACCCCATCTGCAAGTAAGGTCACATTCTGCAGTACAAAGGGTTAGAGTTGTAACATGTCTTTTCCAACACACCTTCCACAATTCAATCCCTATCAGGCACTAATTAGTTTTACAGTAGATGAAGTAGATTCTTTGGGAAGAGGGCCATATCACTTCTTCCCATCCATACATTCAGGTCTCAACCTTAGAGATGAACCTCCTTCCATCAGGCCTGCAGTCTGCTCCACATCCTCACGAGGCTGGCCTGGCAACATGGCTGGCTTTGTGGACAACGTGCATCCTTCAGTCATTTGTACAACTGCTACAGGCTTAGTCAAGGTCTCCAGATGCCTTGTAGCTTTCACTCACTCATTGTCTTATTATCCAGTGATCTTTCTGTGAGGCTGGGTACCACTTGCCAAGCATGAGTGAAGCTGACCCTGCACCCTAACATTGAAGCTGCAGAAGTGACCTCAGACTAGGCCAGCAGGACTGCCCAGAAATGCCCAGGTCATACTTCCGTCTATTCCATCAAGAACGAATACAATGGATGTTGTTTCAAGCTTCTAACTTTGAAGAGATCTTCTGCCCAGCATCGATGATCTGGTGTTAGAAGCTTGAGTGTTCTGCTGTTCAATTCACAAGCACTGAAACTAAATCACTCATTTTTAACAGCTCCTGGAAATATGCATATTTTACTTTTCTGGCACTATGAAACCCTGATTTCAGTTTTTTATTTCATAGGAAAAAATCCAACTACAGAGATGGCTTAGAGGTTAAGAGTACTTGTAGTTCTTGCATAGGATCTGGGTTTGGTTCCCAGCACCCACATTAGATGGCTCACAATCAATGGTTTGTAACTCTAGTTCCAGAGGCTCCAGCACCTTCTTCTAGCCTTCATAGAAGCTTGTATACATGTGGTACACATATAAGTGGGTAAATACACACAAACATAAATGATGAATGAATAAATAATTAAAAAAACCCAACTACAAGAGCCAGACATAGAGAAATGTGTGGTGATATTTTGTTTGTGCTTTAACAAATAAAACTTGCCTGAAGTGTGAAGCTAGCTACTAGTTTGCCATAGAGGCCATGTAACACACCTTTAATCCCAGCACCCTGGAGGCAGAGGCAGATGGATCTCTGTGAGTTCAAGACCATCCTGGACTACATGAGATTGATTCAGTCTAAAAGAGAAACAGAGCCATGCAGTAATGGCTCACACCTTTAATTCCAGTACTTGGGAATCATAAGCCTTTAATCCTAGCACTAGGGAGGTAGAGACAGGAGTAATATGGCTTGGCAGAGAGAGGAATATAAGGTGGAAAGAGACAGGTGCTCATGCCATTCAGTTTGAGGATTCGTAGAGACAGAATCGCCCCTTAGGTCTGACAATTCAGCAGAGGTAAGAACTAATGGCTGGCTGCTGTGCATCTATGATCTTTCACCATTAACCCCTATATCTGACTCTGGGTTTTTTGTTATTAAAACCAATTAGAATTGAGCTACAGAAATGTATCAGCTCCAGTGATTGAGAAATCCATAGTTTGCTATGGCTTCCAATGTAACTTAATTCAAGGACTCTAACAAAAATATCAGATGTCCCTTAGTCCCCCACCTCTTTTTTCTGCTGCCCTTTGTATGTCTGCTTTGATGCATGCTACCTGAGGCCTGCCCTGTAGCTTAAAGTTCAAGTTCGTCCTGTTTGACAAACCTAGGAGGAAGTTGGATGTGTGTACATGTTTATTTGTGTGTTCTTGAGTGTGTACATGTTTACGATGTGTATGTTCATGTGTGTACATGTTTATGTGTGTGCTCATGTGTGTACATGTTTATGTCTGTATTCATGTGTCTACATGGGTTTAGAAGCCAAGGGTCAATGTTGGGTCTTATTCCCTCAAATCATCCACCTGAGTTTTTGAAAGACTCTCACAGGGTCAGGGTTCATTCATTTGTCTAGGGACTGGCTGTCTAGGGAGACTCTGAGGCCCATGTCTTCACTTTCCCAGCACTAGGACTCCAAGTATTGTGCTGCCATGTCTGGTTTTGTTTTGTTTGTTTTTTTAATGTATATTATGTTTTTCCTGCATGTATGTCTGTGTACCACATGCATGTCTGGTGCCCATGGAGGCCAGAAGAAGCCATTGGATCCCTTGGAACTGGAGCCACAGATAGATGTGAGCAGCCACCTGGGTGTTGGGAATTAAACTGAGGTTCTCTGGAAGAGCAACCAGTGTTCTTAACCACTGAACCATCTCTCTAGCGCCCCCTGTCTGACTTTAAGTGGATGCTGGGTCTTCATACTTGTGTGGCAAGCACTATACCGACTGAGCTATCTTACCAGACCCAAGAAGAAAGTTTTTTGTTTTTTTGTTTTTTGTTTTGCTTTTTCTTTTTTGATATAGGGTGTCATGTAGTTCAAGCTGGCCTCAAACTTGCTACATTGTAGAGGCTGGCCTGCAAGTCATTATACTCTTGCTTCTGCCTCCTGAATACGAGTTATAGGTATGTGCCACCACACCTGGGTCCCCACAAGAATTCTGAACATAACTGGACGAACTGGAAATATAGGCAGTCAGGCCAGAGGGATGGAGTGCTCCTGTGGTCAAGATTAGAAGCCTGTCCTTCCTGAGCTGGTAGGTGGACATGTGGGTGTGGTGGTGGGGAAGGCATAGACTCACTAAAACCATCTGGGGTGTTTTGCACAAAGGAAAACTGGGGTGGTATTTCTAGAAGAAATGGAAGCTGAGCAGCTAGAAAATAAACAGATGTTCATTCTCTATCGCATTGCTGGGTGAACAGATAACAGTAATAGCTTACATTTATTAAATACTTATTAGGTATCCAGCACTGCTCTAAGTACTTTATGTATATTAATTCTGTTTAATCCTCTCAATTTAGGAGTAGATGCAGTTATTTCCCCTTGTTACACATGAGGAAGCCGAGGCATCAAGTGAGTACTCGGCCTGGCCTTATGCAAATATAAACAACATAAGAGACCGGCTAAACTGGCTTGACAGCTATTGCCCCTAACGGCTAGTCTGCATAGACAGATAGGCCCTGATTCAGGATAGTTTGATTTGTGATATATTGACCATGATAGAAAGGCAACCAGCATTCAGTAGAAACCACATTTCAAATTTTGAATTTTGACATGTGACCTTTTTTCTGTCTAGTGATCTGTCATATGATACTCAGTGGACATGCTGGGTACCTGCAGGTCGTGGGTGGCCAGTGGGTCACAAGGAGAAAACAGTGTACTTGTTACTAAGGCCTGTTCAATGCTTCAGTGTGTGCATTATGGTATTTCCTTTTGCTCTCCTTTCTTCATCGTCTTCCCCCTCCCTTCATTTTGTGAGACAAAATGTTGACACAAGCTAGGATCTTCTGGGAAGAGGAAAGATAACTGAGGAAGTTCCTCCATCAGATTGGCCTATAGGCAAGTCTGTGGGGGGCATTTTCCTGATTAACGACTGATGTGATAGGGCCCAGCTGACCTTGGGCAGTGCCGCCCCAGGGCAGGTGGTCCTATGTATGTAAAGAAAGGTAGCTGTGGAGAACAGTTCAGTAAGCAGCATCCTCTATGGCTTCGGCTTCAGTTCCTGCCTCCAGGTTCCTTCCTTGGCTTCCCACATCTAGAACTGATGGATTGTGATTTGTAAACTAAATAAACAATTTTCTTCCCCGAGTTGATTTCCTTCCTGTTTGTTTTTGTTTTGTTTTGAGACAGGGTTTCTCTGTGTAGTCTTGGCTGTTCTGGAAACCAGAGTGGCCTCAAACTCAGAGACCCTTTGCCTCCCAAGTACTGGGATTAAAGGTGTTTGCCACCATTGCCTGGCTCCAAGTTAGTTTTGAGCAGTGTTTTGTCACAGAAATCACACTAGAGTTAGGGTTTCACTATATAGCCTAGGTCAGTCTTGAATTTGTGATCTTCCTACTGCAGACTTTGGAGTACTGTGATTACTGGTGTGTGGCAGCAAACCAGGCTGATGTATATATGTCTATATGATGGGTTTATTGGGCTGTAAGACATTGTACAGTAAGGGACACTGGTATTCCTGCTAGGTCATAGAACCATGATGGTAGACAGAATTCTAATGTAGTCTCTAAGATGCCTGCCCTCTGATATGTAATATCTTCTTTATGAGAGTGAAACTTTTCATGTGCCCTCCTGGATAGTTACTCCCTTAGTAGGGTTGTACTGTAGTACAAAAGTGGTGGCATAGTCACCCCCAAGACATCTAGTCAAAACAGAAGGTTCCTTTACTGAGAAGCTACCAAGATTCTAGAGCTGCAGTTCTCAACCTGTGGGTTGTGACCCCCTCCCCCCTACCCCCCATAGTGGTCACATATTAGATATCATGCATATCAAATATTTACATTACTATTCGAAGCAGCAACAAAATTAGTTATGAAGTAGCAGTGAAATACTTTTATATTTGGGGGTCACCACAACATGAGGAACTGTATTAAAGGGTTGCAGTGTAAGGAAAGTTGAGAGCCACTGTTCCAGGGGGAACGTTAAATGAAAGTATCCCTTAGTTAACAGCCAGTAAGGGACAAGACTGCAGTCCTTCAGCCATTGGGGGCTGAGTTCTGTGTAGATGAGGTGCGAAGAGAACACCACCCCCCACCCCCCCACCCCCCCACCCCCGTTCCAGTAGTCAGCCTGGTTTACACCTTGGTTCAGCCCCAGGAAATGCCTGAGCTCTACCAACTCCCTTCCCCACACTGAAAGAAAGTAAGTTAAGTTTGTCCTGGGGGTGGTGGTGGTGGTGGTGGCATTTGCTGTCAGAGGTAATGGCTTTTTTTGTTCTTTGTAGTTTTTAAGGAGTCAGCATGGTGCCAAGTCCCTCCCTCCAGCTCTGCTCACTGCACTGTGCAGCTGCCATAACACCTGAGAGAGGGATGCTGTGCCATAGTCACCAAGTGGAAGCCCAGGTGTGTCGATAGGTAATTTTGTACAACTTAAAACAGGGGCTTGTGCCAGGTGGTGGTGGTGCACGCCTTTAATCCTATCACTTGGGAGGCAGAGGCAGGAGGATCTCTGTGAGTTCCAGACCAGCCTGGTCTACATAGTGAGTGCCAGGATAGGCTCCAAAGCTACACTGAGAAACCTTGTCTTGAAAAAACAAACAACAACAACAACAACAAAAAACAAGCAATTCACCATACATTTGATTGTAGAATGAAAATGAAAAGACACTTGTGTAATAGGCCAATGAATTTTTGTTGTAAACTTAAATTAAAAAAAAACTTTTTTTTTTTTATTTGAGAGGTCTTGCTATGAAGTTAGGCTAGCCTTGAATATGTGGTTTTCCTGTCTCAGCTTCCTGAGTGCTGGGATTACATAAGCATGTGTTAATGTGCTTGGCTAAAACTTTTGGATGTTTTGGGAGCCCATGGAGCTCGAGGTGTGCTTTTAATATTAATTTGTAGTAAACTTCAGCCTGGGGTCCCAGGACAGTTACCAGCCAGGACAGGCATCAAATGATGTTAGCACAGGACCCCCATACACTGTAAGGGCATGATCAGCCACTCTCCAAGCTGAACAAACTGGGGTACTGGAAGGGCTTCTTTGCAAGTCACACTTAATGTTTTCTCAATCCCCGCCCCCGCCCCCCAGTTTCCCCAGGTGAGGCAAACAGGCCGGCATGTCCTGTTCTCAGTATACAGAGCAGAGTGGGTGCGCAGTCCACCTGTTGAACCAGCAGTGTATAAAAAGAACTCAGCATTGCACAAAGGGCAGCTCCTATGACGTCTTTTCCACAGATAAAGCTCAGGTGAGGACGCTGGTCTCCGTGTGATTCAAGTCCTACCAACCGAGTGATGAAAACCAGAGCCTCCTGGAAGGCGGCAGTCATTTACACTAGGGTCATTTTAACCGATCTCATTCTCATTGGCACCCCTCCAACACGACTTCAACATAACTGATCATCACAAGCATTTCGGAGCTACTCTCGATTGCAATAAAGCGAGGAAAAACCAAATTCCAAAGCAAACAGACCGGTCTCGTCGCCCAGCCCAGTGAGGGAGTCCGACGGGTTTTGCTAAAGATAGAGCTGGGGGCGCTTCCCAGGAACTTCCTGACTTTTATTAGTTTGTCACCCCAAACCTAACTTTTCAGAGGTTTTTCTTTGGAAGTGTGGGTGGAAACTGCTTTCCTAGTTACTCCATGCCGCAGGCTCTCAGAACATCTGTATATTATTTGAAAACTGAAAGAACATCCGGTTGGGTTCTTCGGGTGGGTGTGGGACCCTGCCGCGGTGGGATGAAACAGCAAGGGGACACTTTAAAAACACAACCACATCGTTTTCAAAGACAGGCAGAAAAATTATGAAAAAAATACAAATTACGTTGGCTCAGTTACAAATTTGATTAAAAAAAGGCCTCCCCTACTTTTAGCACCGACGTAGGAGGATAAAATAGGCTGCTGGGAAGCCCAAGTGATAAAGATCTCAGTGAGAGCCAAGGGACAAAACTCATTACAGATAAGCCTAGTCCTTGCATTTCCCCCGGATGCCTCTCCTTGTAGTTTACTTAAACCGTGGCTTCTGGGGAAGCTGCCGGGAAACAAGTCCTGGCCCCGGGTGCTGCTTTTCCCTTGCCCCGGGTGAGAAGCGCACTTCACTCGCCCTCTGCCCAACCCCGCCAAGGTGCAGCCACCTTCTCCCCGGAGCCGAGAGCTGGGAAAACTCTGCTACAACCTCCGTGGCTCGGGGAAAGCGGGTGTAGGACTGGGGCTGGATTTTGCAAGCCCATCGACACCCCCGTCCCCCGCCCCATCTTCCAGCGGTAGACTCGGCCAATAGAAGCTTGGAAACGGGAAGAAAAAAACCCGTCAAATCTCAATGCAACCCGAGTGCAAAGGCCGCTGGGCTTTGTCTCCTAGCCTGGAATGCACCAGGAGTGGGACGCAGGGGGTGCAGGCACGGTCAAGGAGGTAAGGCCGTAAAGACTACCCCTCTCCATGAAAAAGGTAGTTGCCGGCCCCTCCTTCGCCCCCAGATTCCAATCGGGCCACCCTTTCCTCCTCCCTCAAGTCCCGAATCCACGAGCTACACCGTCAGCCTGGGATCTCTTCAAATCCGTGCAGAACGCTTCATCTTTAAGAGCTCGCAAATGGAGCAGAACCACGCTGACCCCAGGCAGCCGGTGTCTTCCCTGTCCTAGACGGAGCCACGGTTACTAGCTCCCCTAAACATACACCCACAGCCCCGGGCACGCCTGGAGACGCTAGTAGTGTAAGTCCTTGGAAGCAGGAGCTCAGTGCGGCCGCTTTAAGAGAGTGCAGCGCGCGCCCCCGCCGGCGGCAGCCTGGGGATGCGCGTCACCGCGCGCCCGTGCTCGCGCGCCCCCGCCGCTGCGCGCCCCCAGCTCGCTTGCTCGCTCGCTCGCCGGCTTTAAAGTCTCTGCCAGGATCCATGCTCACATGTTACTTCCTGTATGGAGGCATGGCCAGTTTCCAGCCCCGCGCTCACGGTTCCTCCCCAGCCTGTGCCGGAGCCACAACTTTCAGGAGCATGGACTGAAGGCGCTCTCGCCCCGGCGCCCCTCTGAGATCCTTTGTGTTTCTCTGCGCTCCTCCGGCCGTTTCTGTTCTGGGGGGCTCTGCGCTCCGCCCCGCCGCTTCCCTCCCTTTCCCCGCTCGCAGACATGCCTCCTTCCTTGCCGGGGCCCTGGAAGGAGCTGCGCGTCTGAAGCCCGGAGCCACCGTGCAGCGCACAGCCCGGCCGTCGCCCGCCTGTTCTCGGGCAGCGCTGCGCTGCCGACTCAACTTGGGGCTCTTCCGCTGCTCGCCGCCGCCACCCGCGGTCCCGGGCCCCGGGCGCTGCCGCCGTGCGCCTTCTCCTCGCCCTGCCCGATCGGCTGGATCGTGTCTGAACAGAAAACAGCCCTTCTCTTCCGAGAGGATCGTCCCTAGAGTGGCTTTGCATCCCCGGTCACTTTTTGAGGTTTTCCCGGGGGCGCTTGGCAGCATCTCGATTCCTGCGGGACCGGTCGCCGAGCGTGGGGGGCCCGTGTGGCGGGCGAGCCGAGAAAGCCTCCAGGCTTAGCGGAGCCTCGCTCGGAAGCAAGAACTTATTCAACAAGTTTACCCCCCTGCCTTTCTCTTTTCGATGTGCGTTTTCGGACATGCGGAGGTTACTGGAACCGTGTTGGTGGATTTTGTTCCTGAAAATCACCAGTTCTGTGCTCCATTATGTGGTGTGCTTCCCGGGTGAGTGAGGGCCGCCGATGGGACGCAGCTCCGGCCCGCGCGCGCGGGGTATGCGGAGTTGTCGCCGGGGCGCGGAGCTTGGGCGCCAGTCTAGGGACCGCGGAGAGGGTGAAGGGGGGCCGGGCTGCCGGGGAGGAAAGAGGGATCTGCTTCATTGGCTCCGGCAGTGGTCTAGGAGGCTGATAGTCGGGGAGGGCAGGAGCAGTGGCGGGCTGGGAAGGAGGATTGGGGACGCAGAGATCTGCTCTTACTGTAGCTTGGGAAGCTCGGAGCAGCTGGAGTCAGGGGGCGGCGGCGGCGGAGGGGGGCGGGGGGGCTTCTTTACTGATCCGGAGCCGATTCGGAGGGCTAGAGTTGCAGGGTGTCTGGGGAGACTGGCTGTGTGAAGGATGCTCTGTTGGTTTTAGTAATTTGGGGTGCTTTGGTTGCTCCGGCGGGGATGGAAGGAGCTCATAACGGTGGCCGGCTTTGCATCCCTCCGACCCTTTGTTGTGGGGGGGGCGGTGTTTGGGGATGGAAAGCGGAGGCTGGCTGCAGAGGAGTCAAGATATGAGGAGCAGCCCGCGTTCTGGTCGCAGGGGCCGGGGCCACCTCCTGTCAGCCTTGCTCCCGGCTGAGGTGCGGGCTACGCCTCAGTATCCGTGCTAGGCAGCTCCCTGGACGCGGGGGCCTGGGAGCCGCGGGAAGGCAGAGAGAGGGGATTTTGGTTAGATCGGTGCCTTTCGGTGCTCGCGGCCCCTTTTTGTACCACTCTCCCGGGCTGGACTGCTGGGGTCCAAGTGCAAGGGGCGGGTCGGCAGCTGGGTTGCTTTTGGCGTCCGATTTTTTGCTGTCTGGCGCGCCCTGTCTACCTTCATCTTTGCCCTTTTGCAGGCTGAGTGTGTCTGCAAGATTCAGACTCAGACCGGCTCCTTTTCTAGCCAGGTTAAGGCTGGAGCAATATTGGCCACTGGCGACAATCCTAAATCACTGCACGTAGCGGTGTGCAGCCTGGAGAACCTTCACTCCCAGCCTCCCACCCCCCCCAGCTTGGTGAGGGCAGAGGCCAGGCGCCTTCCTCTTCTCTTGCAGAGTACGAGGGCTGCTGCAGCTCCAAGCTGCCCAGATCCTTCTCTTGGGGGTGAAGGCCATGTCCACTGTCCTGACTGGGGGAAAGAGGTGGGAGAGGACGCGATTTGCTTTTCTTTCCTAGATCTCATAAGGACAGAACACCCAGTTTTTCTGCTTTCTCATCCGCCGGTTCTGGGATATTTGGAGGCGGCAGTTATTCTAATCAAGAAAAAGATACGTGTCCCAGTGTTTCCGCTTTCCGTGGTTAATAGCCGCTTGTGCTTCGGCTGCCAGAGCGCGGGGTTTTGGTGCAGCGGGTACCCCCAACCCCGTCTTGCACCCAGAGGCCAGGCAAGAGGACCCTCGCTGCCCCCAGGGACCTGCTCTAAGGTGACAGCTAGTAGTAGTCTCATCTTAGCAGGTTCGAGGGTGGTTTCGAGGGGCAGAGGGTGAAACACTGCGGGCTCTTCGGCTTCCTTTTCTGCGAGCATCCTCCGGTCTCCGGAGCTGTTAACCTAACACCGTCCAGGATTGCTCACAGTGTGTCGTGCCTACTCACTTGGAGGTCCTGGTTTTGTATGACTGGGGTCCTACCTCTATGGAAGTAGACCCTGGAGAGCATCTCCTTTGAGACCCAGCAAGCACTTCTCTCCCTTAGAGACCATTAAGCAGCGTTTGTTTTTATCACTGCCCCTGACTAGATTTTTTTTTTTTTTTGGCAGAGACTTGCCAGCCGAGTGCGCTCGAGTGCACTTGGGGTCCAGACTAGTAAGGGTCACTTTTTAATAGGGGCGGTGGGAGGCAGCCTTGCAAACAAATTTTCCATTCCGTTTCTGGCTAACCCCTCCGGGCTGTAGCCAGTGTTTCTACAATGTTTTTCTTCCTTCTGGTGTCTGAGGAGGCTCGCAGCCGAGTATGGGACCGCTAAGGATGCTGCCTTGTCGAGGCTTGAACCATTTCGTCCCTGTCCAGGCTTCGAGGCATCTAGCCCTTACCCCCTCACCCATAAGCTGAGGGGCGTTTGTAAGAGGCATAGGGAAGACAGGTTTTGGTGTCGGGCAAAGTAAAACCAGCCCTGGAAGATGCTGGTTTCAGGTTTTCTGAGGGCGGTGAGGTGCTGCTGGACCTCAGGGGGCGCCCCAGAGCCACCCGTCAAGCTCCTGCCTCCACTAGACTGGCTCAGCCACCTGCACACACCAAGGGGTAGGGGCACACGCGTCCAGGTGTCCAGGCTGGGGGGTCTGCGACATCTGGCGCTAGGCGGTACCCACAGCTCGATGCTGCCACCCGTGGTAGGCTGGAAAACCCTTGGGGACCATTCGCTTTGGGACCCAGTACTTCTTGCTGCCATAGCTTCGGAAATGTTTAACGTTTGTCTTGGGGTAAATTTTAGCGTTTGGTTTTCGTCAGGGTCCTCCTTGTGAATTCTTAACTGAAATCTCGTGTTGGTTATTTTTGTTCGTTTGTTGTCTAGAATTCCACCAACTTTTCAGCTGCATGTGAGCTCCCAGCTCGTGTTCAGAACTGAGTTGCTGTGGTTTAGGGAGGCCTTTGGAAGTAGCTAGGGCTTGGGTGTTTTCCAGCGGTCGGAAACAGGGTTATTGCTCTTAACAGCGTGGCGAGTGTGGGATCCCTGCCACAGCTGGTGCTACAAACACTGCCTCCAGAGTGCTGAGGGAAGGCTTATCAAACATGACAGTGGGCATTTTGCGTTTTTTCTAATTCTGAAACCAGAATATCATGAGACGATGTAGTGGATTCTTAGATATCTCCTCCGAATCCTCAACAATTGTCAATGTTTTAATTTAGATCCCAACTTCTTCAACACACTATTGTGGGCATGGGGGAGCAAGTCTTACCTAGCTCGGGCAGGCCTCTAACCTGAGCTGGGCTGAGGTTGGCCCTGAATCCCTGATCCTCCTACCTTCAGGAGTGCTGGGGTTATAGGCACGGTGTCCACAATAAGCTTTAAATACAATTGTGAGTGTTGTTGATTTGAATACGCTGGGAACTGAATCACCTGTGACAGAATGTAAACTATATTATTGGAAAGGGTTAACTTTTGTCTCCCACACAATATCTGTTTTGTGCTATTTAGCTGTTCATACGGACTGGTAAAAAAAATCTTTTTTTTTTTTCTTTTGGCCGTCAGTAATTCTCTTTGATTCTGATGTCCTCCTTGTGTTGTGATGACATTACATCTAGCAGGTTGCAGTGAGAGAACAGTAGGAGCTTGATGGCTCTTGTCCTGGATTTGTCAGCATTGGGTGATTGACATTGGGTGAGTGAATCCTGGCTGGATTCTGACATATTCTGACATATGTGAGTTGGGCATTTCAGTGGCTATCCCTGGAACCTCCTCAGGCAGAAGCTGGGTAGAGTTTGGAAGTCTTCAATCTTCTTCTGAGAAGCTAGGTGAGATCTGAAAGGTTTTTCACTCCCAAGTATTTGTTGTAAGGAAGAAGACTGTTACCTAGTCTGCACACTGAGTCCTCTTGACACGATTACAGAATCCAGTCTTCCTTTTCTGCTTCCAGACATTGCTTATGTCAAGGACTGCTGAAGTGAGAACCCAAATACAAACAGGCATAAATACATGAAGGCATTCCCGCATCTTTCTAAAATAGAGCAAGTTCCCACCTTGAGAAGGGGGGATTTAGTAGAAGGGCTTTGAATAGCACTTCTACATTGTCTACATTGTCTACATTGAAGCAGAGACGATGTTGCTTAAATGAAGCTGTCCAAGAAGTATTAATGTTTTCTGCTGTAAGAAAAAGCAAATGCAAAACAGAAAACAATAACCATAAAACAAAACAAAACCCCTCAGATTTAACATTTCTGTTCTCCCCCTCAGTTTAACATTTCTATTCTCACTCCTAAGTTTCCATTAAAATCACCTGTACCCATCAATTCACTGTTGAAAGGAATGTCAGTGCCATACGGAGCCCTGTACTGCCTCTTGTCCTGCTCTTATTTTCCTGCCACCATTTGTAACCACAGAAGCAATCTGACATCTAGCAGAGCCTTCCCTGGGCAGGAAAGGCCATGAAGCCAAGCAGGTGAGCTGGCCTGTAACATACCTTCTGTGGTAAAAAGTGCCTTCGGTGGCTTTTAGTCGGTGCTTCTGCTCAGTGTTTTAATGGTAGCTTGTGGGGCTATGTAATGCAAGGTGCAGATGACAGGCATGCAGATGATCAACACTTTCATCACGAACCATACCTCTTATGTTTATGACTTGGAGCTTTATGGGAAGAACTAAGGGTATCAAAGTTCCATCTACAGTGGTGATATCTTTGAGTCAGCCTGTGGTCTGCCTTTGCTCTGGATGCTGAGTGGTCATGAGTAGCCCTGGGATTCAGTGTATCTGTGCAGGGGAGTAAAAGCCACGCATTTCTAGTAATACAGTGAAGCTAAGGAAGAAGTTCCCTGTGCTCAGTCCCCCACTGCACTTGATCTAGGGCAAGGTAGAGGCAGGGACTCAGGGGTGAAGCCATTTCTCAGCAGGCTGGAGTCAGGCGTTGGTCACTGACTTGGCTCAGCATGAAGTGGGCACGTTTTAGACCACCGTCAGCTACTCTCGATCTGCAGGAAGTATTGGCAGGATGAGAGATGACAGGCCTCCAGTTCCCAGGCTGAGCAATGAGAGCAACCATCTTGCCTGCTGAGAACTTCATAGGAAGCCGTGACGGGTCTCTCTGCCCTCAGAAGCAAGTGTCCCTTTGTGGAAATATTACCTGTTACCACCTTCACTGTGGCTTTGGGTTCGATCCCTAGCACTGATAAAAGAAATCTAAAAAAGATGAGTGTATTTCAAATTCCATATTTATTGTAACCCCCGCCCCTATTTTTGAATTCTTTGGTTCCAAATTCTCAGGACTAGGCAAGTATTAATCTCTTTAAAAGATAAGTATCTTGTACAAGATTAGATGAATTACACATTGAGAAAAGACCTTGGTGGGCTGGTAATGCAGTTCAGCTGGTCCAAGGCTTGCCTAGCATGAAAGAAGCGCTTGCATAAACTGGGTGGTGGCACCTGGGAGGTGGAGGTGAGGAGGCGGCATCGGAAATTCAAGGTCATCTGCAATTATTATAGAAATGTTAAAGCTGCCCTATCCAAAATAGACTGTGTGTGTGTGTGTGTGTGTGTGTGTGTGTGTGTGTGTGTGTGTGTGTGTGTTTGTGTGTATGATGATGAGAACATGTAACAGATCGATGGTTTACTCATTCTGTGAAAAGAACTCTTTGCTTTCTTTCTTTTTTTTCTTTTTCTTTTTTTTTTTTTTTGAAACATGGTCTCACTGTATAGTTTTCACTGCCCTGGAACTTGCATGTAGACCTGGATGGCCACACACTCACAAAGGTCCACTTGCCTCTGCCTCGCACCACAGTGCCTAGTTGTGAAAAGGGTTCTTAGCTTTCTCTGTGTTGGCTGTAAAGTACAGCGTTAAGTAGCTAGAGCAAGTCCTTTAGGGACACCCAGGCTTGGAGGGGCCATTTTACTTGGTATCATTTGTAGCAAAATATTTGGTGTTTGACAGAAAAAAAAAAGTTTTGTTGTAAGATGTCTCCAAACCTGTGCAGGTGTGAGGGTTTTTTTTTTTTTTTTTTTTTTTTTTTTTTTTTTTTTTTTTTGCCAATTGCACTTGATAGGGCTAATATTAAAAATATTAAGGAATGCTTCTTGGAGGAATAAGGAAGAATGCCTGCTGATCACTGTCTGTGTTCTCTTTTGGAACTAGGTTATGACTTCTGTTCTTGGGGTGAGGTGTAGGAGGCAACTCACATTGCTCTAGAACTTTTATTTCTGTCAATCATTTAGTGAAAGCTACTGTACTATTTAACAGCACATAGCAAGGGAGAACTTTTAGGAGCCTAGAGCTAGCTAATGATTTATTTTTATTGTTGTTGTCATTATTATTATTCCCTAAACTAGGTTGTCATTGAGCGTTGTATAGGAATATAGAGAAGTAAGTAGGAATTTGGCTTGTAGAGCCAACCTGCCTCTGCTATTGGTAGCTGTGGTACTGTAGACAAGTTACTTCCCTTTTCTGGGCCTCATTCTTCCCTCCGCATTTGTGAAGAGGAATCGTGCCAGTTTTAGGTCTTTATACAGTGTGAGGGGGAAAGTGCTCAAGGATCTAGTGCAGTGTGTGGTAAATAGTAACTCAGTAAATTAACCATTTTTCTTTATGTACATGAAAGTGTTTGGCTAGGGGTATGTGGAAAGAGGGAACTGGCCCAGGGAAGGATGACTGTTTAGTAACATGCTTGTCTTTGATAAGAAAATGTACAATGGGTTTCTATTTGGGCTTTGTTGTCAGAGGTTGAGGAGGCAGGGAAGCACGGAGGGCATGCCCTACAAGGGTTGGAAGCCTAGCTGCATTTTACCTGTTGAAGGCTGCATGGTCTTTGTCGGTTCTGTGTTCTCAACTTCCTGTGTTTGCTGTGGACCTGAGTTATCAATCTTCCTGATCCCTAGGTACAAGGTGTGGCTTGGTCAGATACTCTGAGGGGTAGGTGTGAGTGTGTGTGTGTGTGTGTGTGTATGAGTATCTGTGTGTGTGGATTTGTGCATGAGTGTGTGTAAATGTGAGTGTATGAGTGTGTGTGTGTGTGTGTTTGTGTGTGTGTGTATGTGTGTGGTGTGTGCAGGACAAATATTGATGTTGAATGTCTTCCTTAATTATTCTCTACCTTATATTTTGAGACTGGGTCTCTCATCAAAGGTGGAGCTCACCTGTTTGGCTAGACTGGCTGACAAACCCCAGAGATTCTCCTGAGTTGTCCTCTCTAGGGTTGGAAATACTGTGGGCAGGCTTTAGTGTGGATGCTGGGGACCCTGCTAGAGTGTCAGACAGACATACCACCATCTGAACCATTGTGCCAGTCCTTCCATGAGCTCTTAGCAAGTATTTCTGTGCCATTGGACTTCATGGTAGCTGATGAAATGCTCTTGCACTGTGGTTGTCTTTTGGGCTTTAGTGAGATGTACTAAGGGGGATCCAGCAGTGGTATTGGGTAGTAGTTCTCCTTTGCACCTGTGTTATACTTTGCCCCGCCCACATCAAAGTCTCTGTTTCACAGACTTGGACTTGCAGCATGTGCAGGAGACACCATGCCAGCCATAGCTCCTGCCCTCTTGTCCTAGTTCTGAAGGCTCAAGTCAGCATAGCACGGTGCTTTCCTGGCCAAAAAACAAAGTGTGATTTTTAAGCTACTCAGTTGAGCTATTTTGGGGGAGTAGCAAAATGACACAGTTGGCTGCTGAAATCTAACTAAAAAAGAAGAAATGAAAGCATAGTTCATGGAATATGTAACACTTCCTCAGAGAAAATAGGACAAGCGCTCTTATTTTGGGCCTGTGATACTATGTTGCTGACGAGCAGAGAAGCAGGTTGCTGGATCGGGCAGTGGGTATATATACTTTTGAGGAATTCCTATCAGTTACTGTGTGAATCGAAGA
This sequence comes from Cricetulus griseus, assembly GCF_003668045.3. NCBI lineage: Eukaryota > Metazoa > Chordata > Mammalia > Rodentia > Cricetidae > Cricetulus > Cricetulus griseus. The sequence continues at coordinate 169,622,387 of NW_023276807.1, forward strand.
GCTCTCTGGCTTCTCATGCTATGGCTGCCGCCTAAAGTCTACACAGCACATTAAAAGAAGATAAGTACATTTGTCTGGCTGAATTTGGATAAAGGACACAGCCCTTAGCATTTTACTAGGCATAGAAGCCAAGAGTCCAGATGAGCAAGGAAATATAGTTTTTCTAACATTGTCTTTTCTAACTTAAAACAGTCATTTATTTATTTAGTTAGTTTCTGTGTGTTTGTGAGTGGTGTGTGCTCACGTGTGTGTGCAGACGCATGTGGAGGCAGAGGCCACCCTTTGGTGTGCTGCTCCTTAGGAATCATCTCCCTTGTTTCTTTAGACAAGGTCTCTCTTTAGCTGCAGCTCACCTACTAGAGAAGGCCAGGGAGCCTCTGGGATCCGCCTGTCTTCACCTCCCTTGGAACACCATGAACATCTGCACATCTTGTTCACTTGAATTCTGAAGATCAGACTCAGGTCTTGTAGCACTTCACCAACTGAGCCATGCCCCCCCAGTCTCCCCAGATAGTTAGTCTTTAACCTTTTCAAGAATTGTCAAGGAGAGGCCTAGCCCTTTTTTTTTTTTTTTTTTTTTTTTTTTTTTTTTTTTTTTTTTTTTTTTTTTTTTTTTTTTTTGTAACTTAGGAGCCATTTGGGGCTTTGACTGTTGTAGCTTTTCATTATCCTCTGTATCATAGCCTGCAGGTTCTGTCTGAATCACCCAGCTCTGGAGGAACAGGGCTGAGGGAGATAACTGAACTTGGCAGGAGATAGTGTGGGTTCTGGATTTTTTTTCTTCCAGAGTGTAAAACTAGCTTTAAAGGAGCCTACTTACCAGCTGTGACATCTTAGTTAAGACCTCCACTTTCACTTTCTTTTTCTAACTTTCTTTCCTTTCTTTTTTGGGTGGGGTGGAGATGGCGTCTCATGTAGCCCAAGATGGCCTTGAACTTGCAGTGTAGGTGAAGATGACCTTCAACTCCTGGTCTTCTTTCTCGATCTCCTAGTGCTGGGATTATGGGCATGTGAGTGGTGCTGGGGGTTAAGTCCAGGGCTGCCTTCAAGCGGGCATTCAGTCAGCTAAGCCACATCCCCAGCCCAGACTTTATTTCTTTGATTTTATTTTCCTCATCATTAGCTAAATCATTGCTAAGATTCTTTTGCAGCTTTAAGGTTCATTGCTTTCACACTGAGTTGTTGGGAGGGTTATGACCTTTGTATACTAAGCAAGGTACGTGTCCAGTGCATCCTACCCTCTGGGGCATCCTTCACTCTATGGGGCATACTTCACTCTGGGGCTTTTTGCAAACTGTGAGGCATCTGGCACTCTGTGGCGCACCCTGTACTCCGAGGCATAGTAACCTTTTCCTAAGTTTGCTTTCTTGCTATAGGATATTTCTGGATGGGGTGGTGTCTTAGTTAGGGTTTCCATTACTATAAGGATACACCATGACCACTGCAACTCTTATAAAGGGAAATATTTAATTGGGGGTGGCTTACAGTTCAGAGGTCATCATGGGGAATAACAATTGTCATCGTGGGTAACAACTATAGTGGCATGCAGGCTTGGTGCTGGAGAAGGAGCTGAGAGTTCTGCATCTTGATTTGCAGGCAGCAGGAGGGACCTGTGTGTCACACTGGGCATAGGTTGAGCATAATGAGACCTCAAAGCCTACTGCCACAGTGACACACTTCCTCCAGTAAGGCCACCCCTCCTAATAGTGCCATTCCCTTATGGACCAAGCATTCAAACACATGAGTCTATGTGGGGCATAACTGTTTAAACCACCACAGGTGGTCTATGGGGAGGGGGACAGGCCTGGTGGCACAGGTCTATAATCCTAGGTACTGGTGAGCCTCAGAAGTCTAAGGCAAGCCTGGGAAACTTACTGAGTCTTTCTCAAAAGGTAAAAGAGAGCTGGAGGTATTGTTCAGTGGTGGGACTCTTACCCAGCATACATGAAGTCCTAGGTTCAATCCTAATACTGAAAAGAAATAAACATTCTCAATTTGGTTTGAGAGATTGCTCAATGGTTCAAACCCTGTACTGCTTTGGTGGAGGATTAGAGTTTGGTTCCCAGCACCCATAGTAGGCTGAAACTCTAGCTCCAGGTGGAGCCAAGGCTTCAAGTCTCGGTTAGCACGTGCCCTGGTGTGTGCGTTAACCCTGTATACATGATTACAAATAGTGAAAAATCAATCTTTTGAAAGAAGGAATATTTTTTCTCTCTCATTCTTGCTGGCTTTTTCTCTCTTGGCAAGCATTGTGGTGAATAGACACTGGATGTTGGGATGCTTATGAGTGGGTTTTCCTCTGGTACTACGGAGTGAACCCAGGATCTGTGGACAGCAGGCAAGCACTCTTTAAATGATCTGCAGCTTCAGACCTTTTGTTTTTCTTTTCTTTCTTTCTTTCTTTTTTTTTTCGAGACAGGGTTTCTCTGTGTAGCTTTGGAGCCTATCCTGGCACTTGCTCTGGAGACCAGGCTGGCCTCGAACTCATAGAGATCCGCCTGCCTCTGCCTCCCGAGTGCTGGGATTAAAGGCATGTGCCACCAACGCCCGGCTCTTTTCTTTTTATAAAGATAATTGTGGGACTGGAGAGTTGGCTCAGTGGTTAAGAGCACTTACTGCTTTTGCAGAACTATCTGTGCTCCAGATCTCTCTTTGGCCTCCGAGGGCTCCGTGCATGGGATATATATATAACCTCAGGTGCAGAGAGAGAGAGAGAGGCGGGGGGTGGGGTGGGATGGGGAGAATGAGAGAGCTAAAAACAACAAAAAGCCAGATAACTGAGCACCTGTGGGACAGGTGTGGTGATATAGTGGTGAGCAAGAAGGCCATTGTCTGATTCCTGCCTGTAGTGGCATTTGAGTTACAAGAGTGAGATGTGCAGGGCAAAGCCATTCCAGGACATGACATCATGACATAGTTCAGAACAGGAGCCTGACCTGTATGGGATGGGAGCATTGTCTAGCTGACCTCCATCCTTGGTGGTCAGCAGAAATAGGTAAGGCTGGTGGTGGCTTGAGTGAGTCCCATGGCTTTTCTGCTGTGGGACTGAATGAGCTACTGTAGGTGGAGCAACAGGTTGTGAAGGGAACACTGGTCATATTGACAAGAAGAAGAGGCATCAACATTCCCTAAATGTCAGTAGAAGTACAAAAGGGCAGAGAGGGGATTAGAAGCCTGACTGCTACTTAATCCTATAGGCAGTTACAATAGTTTGTCCTCCTTCTTGGCCTCAGTTTGTTCACTGTTAATATCAAGTAGTTACGAATTAATTAAACAGGATTGTAAAAGCTGTGTACTTCAGTCTTTCACTATTTATTGATTTTATTAAATAAAAAACATTTTAGATAGGGTCTTGCATATTCCCAACTGGCCTTGATCTTACTACATAGCCAAGGATGATCTTGAACTTCTGATTCTCCTGCCTCTATCTCCAGGAGCTGGGAATACAGGCATATGTTACCATGCCCCATTATGTGGTTCTGTGGATCTAATCCAAGGGCTGTGCATGCTAGATAAGCATTCTACCAACCTAGCTACATTCCTGGACCTAATTTTCTTTGGAGACAAGACCTCACTGTATAGCTGAGGTTAGCCTTGAACTCAGGATCCTCCAGCATCTTTGCCCCACGGGTTCTAGATTACAGATGAGTGCCACTATGCCTGCCTTGCTTTTGAGTTTTTGAATACACATTTAACATTATTCATCCTGAAATGCAGTTCAAAAGATGTAAGTTTGCTCATGCCAGCATAGATTCCGGTGTCTTTTAAATTTTATCTTATTTATTTGAATGTTCTGAAGTTCAGCATATTTGTGAAGTGCCTGAGGAGGCCAGAGAAGGGCAGGTCAGAACCCTGGCTCCTCTTCCAGAGGACCTGGGTTTGATTTCTAGCACCCATGTGATGGCTACCAATAGTCTGTAACTTCAGCTCCACAAGATCTAATGTCATCTTCTGGCTTCCAAGGGCACCAGGCATGAATGTGGTCCACAGATTTAAACGCAGCCAAACACCCCGACACATAAACTAATAATTTAAAGAACAACAAAATAAAAACAAAAAAATAAAAAAAAATTGGGCATTTTACATTCAAGTAATCAATGAATGTTTTCTGAGAATACATAGCTTGCCTAGCAGTGTTGGGGTACCATGGAGACAGTGGTGGCCACATCAGCTGCAAGTTCCTGCCTACACAGCAGCTTCCCATGAAAGGGTTAATCATTAGAAACCAGGAGGTAAAGAGTCCTGGAGTCCCTATTCTTGCTTGACAACACCCGCAGGCACAGGCTGGAATTACATGGAGGCTGCCCCCTGGGGATGGGGCACACACCTGGCCCACAGAGGTTATTTACAAGACTAGGCTGGTCTCTTGAGGTGTTTGCTACTTTGGTGTGGGTGATTTCTCAGTGAGGGACAGGTTTTGTTTGTTTTATTTTTATTTATTTATTTTTATTTTAACTTTGTAGGGTTTTGTACTGCTTATACGACTGTGTTTGTGCATGCTTGCACACATACGTGTGTGTGTGTGTGTATGTATGTATGTATGTATGTATGTTTGAGTACATTCACTCTTAGCTGGTGATCATTCCTGTTAGTATAGCTCTGAAGCCTGGCCTCAGCTGCCAGTTGTCCTGGTCTCTTTTTGGCTTCACAAATGTCCTGCTGTTTGAATGCCTTGCAGAAGTATGGTGACTTCTGTTGGTGATTTTAGGTAACTGTGGGCTTGATCAACTAGAACTAGGGATCTGAGGAAATCTCATTTGATTTCCAAATTTAGCACCTTTGTCCCTTTCCTATTGTCCAACTACCTGAGACTGGGATGGTTTGGGTCGGGTGCGGGTGTAGGCGGTGGTTAATACTTTAAGATTAGAGATGCCGCTTCGTTTTTCATACATTACCTCTGCCCTTGCCAGAGGTTTGTAATAAATGGATTTCTGGTAAGTGATAACAATCACAAATCTTGCTTTGTATTCATGTAGATGTGTGAGTATTAGTGTGAGTGTGAGTGTGTGTGTGTTTCCACAGGGAGGCCAGAGGAGGACATTAGATGTCCTGCTTTGTCACTGTCTGCTTTATTCCCTTGAGACAGAGACTCTCACAGAATCTGGAGAGACACTGGAAGTCAGCAAACTTGAGTGATTCCCCATTCCTTCCCAAACAGCACTGGGGTTATAGGCATGCCCTCAGCTCCCCACCCCCCGCCACATAGTCCTGGTATTGAACTCAGGTCCTCATGATTGCATATCAAGTGCCCTCTCCAGCCAGAAGTCAAGAGCAATGTGTGGAAGTCTGAGCTTTGTATTGAGGTCGAGGGCAGCTTTCAATTGTCAGATGGGTGATGGAAGGAACCTGCTGAGATGCTCCTGAGGCCCTCATCCCTCTCTCCCTCAGCTGCATCTTCAGTGCAAAGTGGCAGCAATTGTACTTACTGACAGAGTGAAGAGAGAGTATCTTCCAATAGTATCCTGGGACATTTACAGAGCTCTGATAGCTTTGGACATATAGGAACCTCACATTTGTTTATTTTATCATCTTAGGAGTTGCTTTACTCAAAGTTAACATTTCTTAATAGAATCCCAAGGGTAAATGTTGTCACAGTGGTTGAAGTCTGTCTTTAAAAGGGAACACTAGCTGGGTATGATGATGGAATACTGTCAGTCCAGAATACAGGATTACAATTTTTTTTTTCAAGTCAATCTGTGCTATGTAGTGAGACCTTGTCCAAAGGAAAAGAAAAAAGAAAAAAAAAAAAAAAGATTGAATTTGTACCTTCTGTTGCTGGCCACTAAGATGTCTAAGTCAGATATATTCTGATCACAGAGCAGCTGTGTTTGGAACAGCAGGGCTATATGATGGTGTGTGTAGTAGCACTAACTCTTTTCTCCCCTTCCATCTTGTGAAATAAATAAATTCTATCTAAATTAATGGTCAGTGTGTCTAGAATGACCTTGATTTTAGGCTTAGTCAGAACTTGGCACTGTCATTTCTGCTTTGGTTGTTTTAGAAACAGGGATGTAGAGGGTAGCAGGGTGAGGCTAAGCTGATAGTGCAACACACACACACACAGGTGGAGTTCATCTGTTGTCTTAAAATGGCTTTGGGCAGGCTGTCCAGGAGAAGGGCTTGCCACCTCTAACTTTTTCCTCAGTGACAAGTGCTAGCTAACCACCTTGTTTTTAGTGCCTTGACTATAATGGGCATTGGTGGGTGCATCATGGTGACTGCAAATCTGTGTGGGAAGAGACAGATGCCTGCCCTGTTTATTCCTTATCAAACCCCTTGTTTTCACCTCTAAAGCTAGCTATTTTCTTTTACTCACATGTGGATAAAGGCCATTAGTGGAGAGTGTGCAAAATCTCTTGAGTTTTAGGTTATCAGCCTCTCATTTCCTCAATTGGCCAATTTGGAAAAAGCCACTGAAATTATGTAGTAACAGTGGCAGGTAGGTTGGCGTTAGGGTCTCCGTGCACATATTTTAGATTTGATTTTTAGAAGCTAGACTTTTCAGTCAGTGAAGTTTCTTGCTTGATAGGAGGTGGCTGCTGGTCTTCAAATTTCTGCCTTTGTTCTTGATGCAAAGTGGAGGAAAAATGGATTCCTAGAAAATTCTAGCTAATGTACTGCTTCTCTCAGTACATAAATGAAGGAGACAGGTGGACATACTTCTTAAATTCTTGATGGCCGTTAAGCAAGGTACCAGGGGACAAGAGAGCAGAGGCAGATGCATGTGTTCTGAGCTGATTGCACTCTGGAGTGAACCTCAGCTTTGTCCTTCTGTCTTTGCTCAACGACTTTCCTTTATTGGCTTTTCTCACTTTGCAAATGGAAATCATGAGTTCCAAACTTGTAGATGCCTCAGAAGAACTGAGTGAGACCTGCCTGCATCGCCAGACCGGAGCTACATCTGCGGATTATTGTGAAGAGTCCTGCTTCTAATGGGGTGCTCGGGATTTACTGTGTCAATTAGCTCTTCTCCACAATGGCCAAAACACCAATAAACAGCTTCTGGGAGAAATGACTTGTTTTGGCTCACAGTTTCAGAGCATTCATTTCACAGTGGATCAGATGGTGTGGCAGAGCAGAATGACAGACTGTGATAGACAGGAAGCAATGCAGAGGGCACACAGCCAGGCCCCTGACAACTTGTAGCACACAGTGACACAGCTGTAGTGTCCTGGTTCATCGGGACCCACCTCCCAGTGATGCCCTCGTATTGTGAATCCATCAGTGGATTAACCTATGGATTAGGTCTGAGTCCTCAGACATGTCCAGATCTGTGCTTTCTTTAACTCCCAAGCATTCTCAGTTAGGTCAAGTCAACACTTGAGGTCAACCTTCACACTTGTGAAACAAATGCTTGCATAAGTATGTTCTTAATTAATGTCGTGGAGTCCTGTGGAGAGGGGCGTGAGTTTGAGTTCAGAGACAGCAGAGACCCCACACCTGATGAAGCAGCTGCTTCTGAGTGCTATCAATGCTTCATTCTGCTCTCCTTGTAGAGCAGGTAATAGACAAAGGGATATATTACTATAGTATTATTTAGGTATCTGTTGCTGTGACCAAATATCTCAGACAACCAACTTAACAGCAGGGAAGTTTTATTTTGCCTTGTGGTTGATTTAATATGTTTTAGTCTGTGGTTGCTTGGTCTGTTTTGGACCAGTATGGAGGTAGAATATCGTGGTGGGGGATGTGATAGGGTGGCCTGTTCATTGTAGGGTGGTTGAGAAGCTAAAGACAAGAGAAAGGGGTTCGGTGGGTCATAATATTTCCTTCAAGGTTCATTTCCTAGGGTACATCTAATAGTGCCATGGAGGAGTGACCAAACCTTTTACATATGGGACTTCAGAGGGAATTTTAGCTTCCAATTGTAGCAGCTGCTAAGTTGTTGTCCTGTTTGTCAGCTTGATGGACAGGTCGGTAGGAACAGGCTTTTCTCCTACTTAATATTCTTGTATACTGTGGCAATTTATGACTGAAATTATCAATATGAGTAGGATGCTTACATCTCTCGACAATGCTCTGTGGTAATATGAGACCCTTTGTGTCCTTAGGGTGCATAGGGACAACAACACAAACAAACAATGTCATACGACTTCTTCCTGCATTTTCTGTACGGGGTGCCAAAGGCTGGTATTTGAGCTCAGGGTTCCCATTCCTGTAGTAGTGGCAGACATTGCTAATCAATCAGAGCTCTTTGCTGCTGAAGCCTGAATGGGGGCTCATAGATAGAAGGCTCACCGGAGGACTTTTGTGCCATCCCTGTGCCAACCTTCAAAACCAGCGGAGTAAGGACAAGTATATCCAGCGGGCTTTTATATCCTTGTAAATACGTGTGCTGCTAAGTGGGCAGTTTTTAAGATTTCCCGGTCCATGTGATTGATTGGGTTTCATATTTGACTCAGGTTCATTTATTCGGGAACAAAGAATCCAATCTCTTGATGGTGATTACATCATATTCTAATTGGTAAGATCCACGGATAGAGGCTTAGGGATCTAAACCTACTCACCTATTTTTCTTCAAAGCCCAGAGGTTTTGCATCACATTATAGTTCTTGTAGGACTGTTTGTATTCTGAAGTGACACCTTTTTGAAATCTTAGCTATTTAAGTAAGTGCTTAATATGGGCTTAGTGACAGCAGTTTTTAAAACTGTGACTGACTTAATGGGTTCCGTTCTTTGTTTATGCCTGGTGAAGTATTTTGTGTTTACTCTGAATAAATTCATCGATACCTTTATGATAGCCTTTCTCTCAGAATCTGATTGGTCCTCTTGTGGGTGCTATTTTTGTTAAAGGAAACTGAGGAGGAGAAATAGGAATTCGAGGAACTCTTTCTGTAACACACAGAAGACATATGCTTGGTGTTTGGAACATACCAATTTCTTAGGTGACACCAAGTAATCCTATGTTTGTCTCCCAGATGTGGCTTTGTCTTCCTAAAGGTCCCTTCTGGTGTCCTTTGATTATTTCCTGTGAACCACTTAAGCTGCTCCATCCACTGTGGTGGCCACTAGTGTCATGTGCCTGCTGGGAGTTGAAGTACACCTTGTTTGAGATGTACTTCAGTATGAAATACACATTGATTTCAAACACACGGGGAAAAAGTATATACAATATCTTCAGAAAATGCTATATTGCAGGGCTGAGGAGATTCAGCTCAGTAGGTAAGTGCTTGTCACATAGTGTGAGGATGTGTGTAAAAAAAAAAAAATAAAAATAAAAGCTCATAATTCCAGTTCTGGGAGGTGGGGACTGCAGGGTCCCAGGCTTACTGGCCAGCCAGTCTAGCCTGCTTGCCAAGTTGCAAGCCAGTGACCCTGTTGTAATTAAAAAGGTAGATGGCTCTTGAAGGATCATCTGTCCCATTGCCCTCTGTCTTCCTCACACATAAGCCTACATATGTGTATCCATCCACACATGAACATGCATACCCAAACATTTGTATTGCTTGCCTATAGAAATAAGACTTTACATATATAAAAAGAAAATGCTATTAAAATTAATATTATCTGCTTCTTTTCACTGTTTTATACAATACCATAAAATTTAAAATTACTCATGTGACTTTCATGCAATGCCTGTATCATATCTTCTTTATATGGCATGCATGATGTCTGTATCAGATAGCCTCTGTCTAGAGTGCACTTGAAGTCTGTCTCACCGCTCCCTACCCCTCCCCCCCCCATGATAGGTCCTCTCCTATGTGACACTGGCTCCTTTATTTTCTTTCCAATTTCAAAACTCAGGGTGAACAAGAGAATGTTCCTTACAATGGTGGCCTTAAAAGCAGAGCTGTCTAGTGTCACTTTAGTGCATTGGGGTCATTTGCCTTGTATGCTTGTCTGCCTTTCACAGGGTGGGGCAATGGTTCCGGCTCTGTGAGATTGCTTGAGAAATGAGGTAAACCATAGGAAGCACAGGCCTGACCTGTGTGAGCACTGGAAAGTTAGGACCATTATTCCTATTGCTTATGATCAAGTATCCTGCTAGGTTCTGAAAGTGGTTTCCTCTGTTTCTGATGTTGACGGGTCATGGGTCTTGCTGCTTCTACCACTGAGGAAACCCAGGGACTTCAGACAACACTTTGGGTATTCTGACTGAGCTGTTCAGTGATTGGAAATGCAGGGGGCTTGCAGGTCTTCAGAGAGACTGCATACCTCCCATGGAAGCCTGTCAGTGGAGGCACAAACACACCACAGTGCTTGGCCAGCTTTCCCCAGCAGCATCGAAGACCCGTGTGCTGCTTTTCCTGGGAATTCTGTTTGACCGAAGGCCAGGTGTCCATTTGATTGCATGCACTGCCAGGTGGGATGCAAGTTCTGGGCTCCAGATTACTCCTGAGGTGCCAGCTCTAATGCCACATGTACTCATTTGATCAGTAGGATGAGCTAGTGGCCTCTGCATCTGTGTAGAGTAGTGTATCAGTTACTTTACTGTTGCTGGGATAAAGTACCAGGAAGAACAGCTTATAGAAGAAAGTCTGTTTGTTTTATGCCTCTAGAGGGAAAGTCCACAAGGGTGAGGAAAGCATGGAAACAGGGAGCCAGAAGAAGCTGGCCCATCACTTCTCAACCGTATACTGGATGCAAAGTGCAGACTGGAAGTGGAACTAAGCTTCGGCCCTCCGAGCTCACCCCCAGTGCTGGATTTCCTCCAGCAAGTCACCACACCATAAACATTCCCTAGTCTCCCAAAGCAGTGCCACCAACCACCAACCAAGGTTCGAATCCACGAGTCTATGTGGAGCATTCTCATTCAAATGACCACAGGTGGTGACATCTTAGCTCCATGCAGAAGACTTTTGGTCCTGTCCCTAGCACATGGTGACCCAAGTGGCTTATTCAGGCAGTACATGTTTTGTGCATGCATCCTGTCTGTGGTGCTCTTTTCTCTGTATCTGTGGGAGACTGGGTCCTGTATTCACAGAGGCTGAAATCTCTTCAATGAAGAGTTATTATATTGGCATGTAACCTACACACCACATCCTCTTATGCATCTGTAAAAATGTCTTGAGTGTATTTTCTCTAAAGGGGTGTAAATGCAATGCAAATGGTGTCCGTTGTTGTGTTCTTAAAAACTGGGTCTTATCCTATGGTCCTGGATGGCCTGTAACTTATTACAAAGACTACTGGCTCCAACTCAAAGATTCACTTGCTTCTGCCTCCCCAGTGATGGTACTAAAGGCTTGTACCACATGGCTGTTTTTAAGGAATAATGGCAAGAGAAAATTCCTAAGCATGTTTAGTGCTGATGTAACTGTAAGTGTATTCACAAATGCACACACATAATCTTCCTTGCTTGTTTCAAGACAGGGTCTCATGTTTGAGGCTAGCCTTAAACTCTTTTTAGTTGTCAAGGGTGACCTTGAACTTCTGATCGACCTGCTTCTACCTCTTAGATGCAGGAATAACAGGTGTGTGCCATCTGGGGATTGAGCTTGGGGCCTTGTCATGCTAGGCAACATCTACCAACTGAGCTACATTCACAGCCAGCAGAGTTCTGATGTGTAGTGACAGAACCCAAGGGTAAGGAACAGGGCAGGAAGAGCTGCTGGGTACTGTGGCCTGCTGCACTTCATTTGGAATGGACAGAGTTCCTTCAACCTGAACGCTGTTAGATATGCCCAGATTGGCTCTACTGCCTCAGGTGGCTGGGTGGTTGGGAATTTTTTTTTTTTTTAAGATTTATTCATTTATTATGTATACAGTGTTCTGTCTGCATGTATCCCTGCAGACCAGAAGAGGGCACCAGATCTCATTGCGGATGGTTTTGAGCCATCATGTGGTTGCTGGGAATTGAACTCAGGACCTCTGAAAGAGTAGTGAATGCTCTTAACCTCTGAGCCATCTCTCTAGCTCCGGGATCTCTTATTTATAAGTATTTTTCATGTTGTAACACTTCCTCACCATGAGTTTAGCAGTGTGGACAAGTGTCCTTTGTTTGGTGTGGGTAATAAGGACAGAGATGCTAAAGTCTAGAAACTGGGAGGAAACCCAGGGGGACGTGGTGGAGAGCAGCTGTGTCACTCACTTGGGTTGTCATGAAAAGGAACTCTCTGGGGACCTCCTCGGACTGCTGTGGAGATAATTCTTAAAGTTGAATGGGTCCCTGTACATCTTTCCACATAGCCTTGGCCACAAGAATATGTGAGGGAGTTACCAAGGCCCCCGCAAGTAGTAGAGGAGGGAACTCAGAGCTGCTATGTTGTGTCTCTGGCCAGGCTTTTATTATTTAGATGGGGATGCTGAGTCAACATTCAGGCTTGTCATGAGTACAGATGGAGCATCCCTTATCCAAGTGGCCTGGGCTGGGGAGATGGAGTAGTTAGGAACATGCTTGTTATACAGTGATAAGGACTTGACTTCAGTCCACAGAATCCACATAAGATTGTTGTTGTGGAGGACGGAGCAGTGCTCAGCAGTGAGGAGACTGGCTGCTCTTCCAGAGGACCTAGGTTTGTAACACCTACATGGAGGCTCACAATTCTGTAACTCCAGTTCCAGGGGATTCGATGCCCCCTTCTGGCCTCTAAGGGCACAACACGCATGGTGTGCAGACACATGCAGGCAAAACTCACATACACACAAAATAATAAAATAGTGCTTCCAAAGTGCTGTTGGTTAGTATGCTTGTAAATCCCAGTGCTGAGGAGGCAGAGACAGAATTCCCAGGAGTGACTGGCTATTTAGTCTAGTTTCATTGGTGAGCTGTAGGCCAAAACGAGACCATGTCTCATTGGAGGTGAAAGATGCTCTAAAAATGACACTTCATGTTGTCCTTGGGTCTCCACATGAATGAATACATGTATACTCTCACATGCTTGGTCACAGATAATACATATATTTATGCCTTATAAATGGTGCTTGGGACAGTAAGACATTAAAAAGAAATTAGAGCATGTGTGCCTGTGTGTGTATACGGCCCCCCTACCCCCTCCCTCGTGTGTGTGCGTGTGCCCCTGTGTGGGTGCCTGTGTATGTGGAATCAAATTTAAACATGGAATTTGTTGATGCCACACATGCATCTTAAGTAAAAAGTCTAGAGGTAAATTTGATGCAATATTTCTAGTGCACATATGATTTCTTAGATTTTTGATTGTGCTTTATTTATTTAGTATTCTCTCTCTGTGTGTTGTTTGTTATGTGCCTCACTGCCCATGTGTGGAAATCAGAGGACAACTTGTGGGAGTCAGTTCTCTCCTTCCACTGTGTGGGTTCCAAGGGATTGAACTCGGGTCATCAGGCTTGACAGCAGGCACCTTTACCTAGTGAACCTTGTGCCTGGGTTCTGTTTCACATGTTGTCATGTGTGGAACTGTCTACTTTGTCCTGCTGCTGTTAAAAAAGTTGTAGATTTTGAAGCATTTTTAGATCTTCAGTTCTTGTATTGGGTGTTTACACTATGTATGAGTAATAAAGGTTGCAAGGGAGGATGCCAGGTGTGGACACAGTGGCAGAGATTTCCATATGTGATTCCTCACTGTCTTAGCACAGCTCTTAAGGTTTTTGTTTTGTTTTCTTTGATTTTGGTTTTTTGAGATAGGGTTTCTTAGTGTAGCCCTGGCTGTTCTGGAATTCACTCTGTAGACCTGGCTGGCCTTGAACTCAGAGATCTGCTTTCCTCTATCTCCCAAGTGCTGGGATTAAAGGAGTGCTCTACCATGCCTGGCCCTGAAGCTGTTAAGAGATAGAATGAGGTTGAGCAGTTTATCCCAGGAGACCAGCCTACCTCCAAGCTAGCATTCTTTGAACCCAAGGCACTTTGCCGGTATCTGGCAACAACTCCGTGAGTATTGGATCTACTGTGGATCTGTCTGTGGAGATTCTGGACTGAGAATCGCTCCCAGAATCACTGTACCAGACTCACTCCCTAGTGAAGCTGTTGACTTTCAAGTCTTTCTATTCTGTTCTTCAGTAAAGACATGGATGTCTGCTTGATTTTTACTGCCAGGGAGTATCCTTTTGCACATTATTTCAGGGAAAGTAATGGGTTCAAGTGAGCAACTAGAGGAAACTCCATTTGGTTGCACTTTGGTAGTGTTAAAAGGATTCTAAAACTCTGTATGAATTAGAGAAATTGGAGGAAGGTTGCTAAAATAGTTTGCCGTGTAGCTATGTTAAAGATGGAGATAATAAAATACTGAAATCCTGATTCAGATCCCAGTGTCCAGGGGCTGAGAAGAAACTCGATAGGATACTGTATTAGTTGCTTTTCTTGGTTTTGTGATAAAATATCTGACAAGCACCTAAAGGAGCAGAGGGTTTCACTCACAGTCAAGTGTACAGTCCATCAAGGCAAGGATGTCAGATTGGCAGGTCATGAGGTAGCTGGTCACATTGTACCCACAGTCAGGAAGCTGAGAGAAATGCTGGTACTGAAAATTGTCTGGAATGGTATCTTCCACATTTAGGGTGGGTCTTCCAACCTCAGCTAACTGATTCTAGAAACTCCCTCACAGATGGCCAGAGACTTACCGTTCTGTGATTCAAGATCCTGTCAAGTTAACAATCAGAATTAACCATTACAGAAGCCTTCCTGGAAGAAAGTGGTTTATAAACACCCTGATTGGTCTTTTCTTTGTGCACAGCAAGTAGGGAGCTGGTGAGCAGAGGTGGTAGTGAGTCTGGGAAGTGGCTGGCCCTCAGTAAATCAGCTTGTTCCTAGGACTGGGTCACAGGGCTTCAAGATGTGGGCCCTTGCCTGCCTTGTATCTTAGCTGCTTCCTCGAGTAGCACAGCTGTTAATTTCCAGTGCCTGGCCACTTGCATATGCTCACTGGAGGCATCAAGATGTCTGGGAACTGGCACTTGCATTGATTGGATCCTAACAGTCAGGCTCAGACATTTGCACCCAAGGCTTGGCTGTGGAGACCATGACATAATACCTTGAATGACTGTGACTGTCACAGTGGTCTTCAAAAGGAGACTTTAGTAGCAACTAGCATTGTCACAGACCAGGGTTGTGTCTTTTGTTCCCAATTTCTTCATGGGTAACTTTGGGTCACAGTCCATTCTCTATGTCAGTTGGTGTAAGCGTATTTAGTAGCATTGTAAGCAAGCACTGGTCCATAGCAGGCACATGCCTGTCATTGAAAAAAAATGGTCATTGATATACTATATATGTTAACATATTATATGCTAATATGTAAACTATATAGTTATTGATATATATTGAGTATATACTATATAGTTATTAATGTATATTTAATATATATATACACACAGTTTTCTTTTGCTGACAGTATTTTTGTTGATCTCTGAATGTGGCTCCTTCCTTTTGAGTTTACATAGGCCCCTCTGTTGACCAAGGGGCTCTCTTCACACCTGAAGGAGGGAGTACAAAGACCAGAGGCACACCTACACCCTCTGAACTCCAGTGTTTGAGCCAGATGATGTGGGATTCCACTGTTTCTTTCAGTTGTGAACCCTCTAAGCTGTTCTGATCCTCACCTTGTTTAAAGCTAGGTTGACAGTTGGTTGGAGTAGATGATCATAATCCTTCCAGTGCCTCTTTTCAGCTTACTTTGACCCAGGGTTGTCTTTGGCACCAATATTAGCTGGAAGCCCACAATAGGATAGGTGAAAAGGTAGGGAGCAGGGTCTGTTGCCTGCCGAATGAAGTCCTTTACTAGTGGCTCCCCATATGCTTTGAGCCACAAGTTCATCCATTTTCAGCTCTTAAAGAAGCCAAGAAAAAAATTTTTTTGCACCTCTTGGTCACAGGGACAGGACAGAAAGCCCCTCTGAGGAAATGCATTGATAACACTTCACTTTAAATACTTCTCTTGATTGTATTTGTACCTGAGAATCTGAAGAATCTTCGAGGAAAAAAAGTAAAACTTAGCTGAGCAACATTTACAGCTTGAATTAAAATAATAGAAAGAGCCATGGTGGTAAGAGGCCCTAGAGGGTGAGAGTGAAGCTGGCCACGTCACACCTGAGTTGGGAACAGGCTGTGTCACACCTGATTGGACTGGAGGTCAGCGAGTGTCGGGTTGCCTCCAGAGCTTTGCTCCTAACCATATCTAGTCTTGTGCACTTTCCTTTCTCGGCATTATTGGACAGCAAGTGTTCCAACCTAAATTAAAATCAATAAGAAGCAATTTCATTTGTGTTTAACTATGAAGACAAGTGCTTCCAACAGAACATTGTACTTTTGAGTAAAGTTCGGTTTTGTTGTTTCTTCCTGATTTAAAAATAATTCTTCCTGGCTGGTGTCTCCAAATGTAATTATTTTTCGTTGTAAGCCCTGCTTTGACTTAAGGCCTTGCTCACCATCATATCTTTAAAACTTAGGCTGCTGGCATTGGAGCTTTGTCTTTATAGCCCTCCACAACAGAGCATCTTTGCATCTGGACCTGTAGAGAAGTATTGTTGGAGATGCAGGTCCAACTCTACCCAGCCCCATGTGTGCAGGCAGCTCCCCGGGTCTGCTGTGTTCCTGTGGAATATCCATCCGCTAAGAGGTTATTTGTAATGGCAACACAGAGTCACAACTGATGGGGAATGTACTACTGTGTATGTTTATCTTATTGATTGTTAAATAAAATACTGTTTGGCCAATGAGACAGCAAGTTAGACAGGACTAGGAATCAAAGAGCATTCTGGGAAATGTAGTAGAGAAGTGGTGATCCAGGCAGGAAGTGACATAGCAAGGAGACTCATTTAAGCGAAGGAGAAACAGGAAGGGTTCCTTTTTCCCCTTCCTCCTCCAGCGGCGGGATGTGAGCCACTGGCAAGGAGGGACACCGATAAGGCGTCCAATAAGATAAATCTTATAAAATATATAGATTTATGATAATTAAGACTGAGCTAACAGATGAGGAATCCTAGTCATTGGCCAGGCAGCTTTGAACCTAATACAAGTTTCTGTGTATTCATTTGGGCCTAACTCGGGCGGGTGGTTGGAGTAAAGCGTACACGTGGCTGTAGGGCTCGGGTGGCTTTTGGTGGAAAGATTTATCATAACACACAACCAATGGCTTACCACTTGGTTTGTAATGTTCTGGTGAGTGGCAGATCTCTAAGAGTTAGAATCATTGTAAAGGACTGGAGAGATGGCTCAGAGGTTAAGAGCATGTACTGCTTTTGCAGAGGATTGGAGTTGGGATCTAGCATCCATGTCAGGCAGCTCACAGATGCTTGTAGCCCTAGCTTCAAGGGATACAATGCCCTCCTCTGGCACTGTGTGCATGTACATATGTGCACACACATCCCTGCACTCCCCCGACTCCCAATAGCTGGAGAGATGGCTCAGCAGTTGAGCACTTGCTGCTCTTGGAGAAGCTCTGGATTCAGTCTCAGCAGTCCTATGGTTGCTCACAAACCACTTATTATCTCAATTCCAGATCTGTTCTCTGAGGGCTCATGTATGCATGTGGTACACACAAATTCACAAAGGTTTCTCTCTCTCTCTCTCTCTCTCTCTCTCTCTCTCTCTCTCTCTCTCTCTCTCACACACACACACACACACACACACACACACATGCTCATACACACTCACACATGCCCACATACATATGCTCACACATATCACACACATATGCTTACACTCACATGCTCACACACTCACACACATGCTCACACACACACATGCTCTCATACACATACGACTTTTATAAAAGAGAATCACATTGTAGATTTAGAAACATTTTCGGTTATAAAGCTTAATTTTTTTAGAAAAAAAGATGAGGTTTCCAAATTTTTCTTTGACTCAGGATGGGAGATTCTTGGAAAAAGGGCCTCCTATTTCATTTACCTGTAGCATTTGTTGTGGTCCTACTATATGTTGGTTACTGACTTTTCATGGAACTATCTAGTTGCTAATCAGAAATAATGAGTTTTAAGACACTGATCAGAGTGGGAATTTTATCACTTTGTTGTTGTTTGTTGAGACATTCTCACTATGTGGATCAGGCTGGTCCCTAACTCACAAGCTCCACCTGCCTCTGCCTCCTGAGTGCTGGGACTAAAGGCACACACAACCATGCACAGCTATTAACACTTGATTAAACCAATGAGCAGTTGAGAGAAAAAAAATCATACATATGATTTTTCTCTTTGCTTAATTTTCCTATTATTTAATTCTTTCCTTTTTTGCAAGTATGAATTCTGAACTAATTGATGTTTTACTTGCTTTCATTAGGTGATAGATTCCTCTGATTGAGTAGACCTTTTCCATCTCCAAATATCCAGGGTTTAAAACTTACAGTCTGGAAGGCCAAGTTCTTTGGTGAGGAAATTTAAAGGGAGAAAATAAAAAGGAAGGCAGTTGTCTTGGCAGTGGAAGCTTGCTAATTACAGCCAGTTATTATCTGTTTATGATGGAGGCATCGGGGACACAATTATCAGGCCATATTTGGTAAGTTTCTTGTTGGACTCTGGTGGGTGAGGTGACATGTCACGGAATATGGGAGAGCTGCCTAGTCAGTGCGGGGAGTTGGGGTGGCCTCATGTCCTGTTGCCTTGGTGGCCACACTAGCTGATGACGAAAAAGTAAAGCATTGTTTCAGAGGTGCTATGCCCACACCGTGGGAGCGCTTTGAAGAGGCCCAGGCTACAGTGATGGAGCACAGTGGCAAAGCCCTAGCATCTGCAAGTACAGGGGTGGGAGGTTCTTGGGGT